>NC_045960.1:108623896-108845228 GCF_010909765.2 Amblyraja radiata | reverse complement strand
CCCCCCCCCCCCCCCCCCCCCCCCGTTCATCTCATAATTTTGAACACCTCGAAAAGATCACCCCTCATCCTTCTTCGCTCCAACAAGGAATAGAGCCCTAGCCTGCTGAACCTCTCCTTACAGCTCAGGCCCTCGAGTCCTGGCAACATCCTTGTATGCTATTTCTGATTTTCTATTTTACTTGTAAGCTAATAATGTGTTTATATGTATTTTTGATTCAACAGGAGGTTTATTTATGACAACAGGAACAATCTACAGCTGCGTGGTTTGGTGGTCTTATTGATGTCAAAAGCAGCTGGACCAAGTAAAACAGCAGATCCCCCAATGGAAGGAGACCTGGTCAGTGGAATTTACCCCAGGTAAGCTTTCTGTTTGCCAGAACTAATTCTGACTTGCAAGAAGTTTTTTTCGGTTCAAGAAGGAAGAGGGTTTTCTCTTAGATAGACACAAAATGGTGGAGTAACTCAGCGGGAGAGGCAGCATCTCTGCAGAGAAGACATCTAAAGATGGGTATCGACCCGAAACGTCACCCATTCCTTCTCTCCGGAGATGCTGCCTGTCCCACTGAGTTAATCCAACATTTTGTGTTTATGTTTGGTTTAATCCAGCATCTGCAGTTCCTTCCTACACATAGGATTTTCTCATATTCAGGATTAAACTTTTTCTTTGAAAACCAATGCCAACCATTGAATGAATGAATGAATGAATGAATGAATGAATGAATGAATGAATGAATGAATGAATGAATGAATGAATGATACTTTATTGTCACATGCGGCACATGTCACATGTCACATATTCTTTGTTTTACATGCCCAGGGTATGCAAAGAGTCATCACATAAAGCACACCGACAGAGTTACAAAGTGTTCCATTTGCACAAACCATATTTAATGCCTTCCATTCTGGGCAAGGCCTCTGTTTAGTTTGCTTAGAGTTTGGAGCCTTCAACTAATAAATATAAAGTACGATTAAAATGTGTAACTCTCGATCTGCCGCAGTTTGAGGCAAATAGCATGGATGTATTTCGTAGGACGCTGTTTCAGTAAACAGTGGAGAGAAATAGAGCAATGTGCTATTGAAAAACAAACAAAAAAACTGCAAATGGTAGAAATCTATGAGGATGAAAATGTAAGTCATGTAATGCGCCATAGAAACATGCCTCAGTGGCGCAGCGGGAGTTGCTGTCTTACAGCGCTACAGGCCCGGATTCAGTTCAGTTTAGTTCATTGTCACGTGTATCGAGGTACAGCGAAAAGCATTTGTTGAGTGCTAACCAGTCGGTGGAAAAACAATACATGATTACAATCGATCCATTCACAGTGTCCAGTCATAGGGTCATAGTGTGGAAACAGCCTCTTCTGCCCAACTTGCCCACACTGACCAACATAATAATAATAATAATAATGCATTTTATTTGCTGGCGCCTTTCTGGACACCCAAGGACACCTTACAGGACATAAAATCACAATACATTTATCAATATTAAAATCAAGTTGATTAAAAACAAAAAACAAAAAACAAAACAAAAAATACACAAAACATTTTAAGTCATTAAATTCAGGGTGAACATGGTGGAAGTTATGTCGGGTATGCTAATCTAAACAGGTGTGTTTTGAGTTGTGATTTGAATTGATCGATAGTGTCCAGGTGACGGATGGGAGGTGGGAGAGTGTTCCCGAGACGTGGGGCAGAGCAGCTGAAGGCTCTGGCACCCATGGTGCTGAGTCTAAATGTGGGGACAGTTAAAATTGCAGCTGAGGAGGAACGAAGTGACCGGGAAGGAGTGTATGGTAGCAGCAGGTCAGAGAGGTATTGGGGAGCAAGGTGGTGTAGGGCTTTGAAGGTCAGCAGTAAAATCTTGTAGTTAATCTGGTGGTGCACAGGGAGCCAGTGGAGCTGAGTGAGGATGGGTGTGATGTGGTCCGATGATCTGGTGCGGGTGATGATCCGGGATGCAGAGTTCTGAATGCATTGGAGGCGATGATGAAGTTTATTGGAGGTGCAAGTGAGGAGGGCGTTGCAGTAATCGATGCGGGATGTGACCAGAGCGTGGATGAGGACTTTTGTATTGTCTTTGGAGAGAGAGGGGCGGAGTCTGGAGATGTTGCGGGGATGAAAGTATGCAGAGCGTGTGATATTGCTGATGTGGGGGCCAAAGGAAAGTGTACTGTCCAGAATGACGCCGAGACTTTTGACATGGGAGGAGGTGGGTATGGGTGAGCCATCAACTGAAATGGTGAACGGGTGGGTTTTGGAGAGTGTGGACTTTGAGCCAATTAGCATGATTTCTGTTTTATTTCCATTGAGTTTTAGAAGGTTGAGTGACATCCAGTTGCTGATAGCTTGAAGACAGGTGGTGAGGGCAGTTGGGGGAAGGGAGGTGTTTGGTTTTGTGGAGAGGTAAAGTTGTGTATCATCGGCGTAGCAGTGAAAATTGATTCCAAAATGATGGAGAATATTGCCAAGAGGTTGAATATAGATGATAAAAAGCAGTGGCCCCAGCACTGACCCCTGAGGAACACCATGGGTGACTATGGCAGTTGTGGATGTGACTTTATTTCCCTGGATGAACTGTTTTCTGTCGTGTAGATAGGACCTGAACCAAAGTAGTGCATTGTTGTTGATGCCGGTGGCAGATAGACGTTCCAGAAGAATTGGGTGGGAGATGGAACATGTCCCATCTGCTCCTTTACCCGCTATCAGGCAGTCCTGAACTACTATCTACCACATTGGAGACCCTCCAGCCATCTTTGACCGGCATTATCTTGCACTAAACGCTATTCATGTTCATCCCTTTATCATGTATCATGATAAGGGAATAATGTTTAGTTCAAGGTACATCCAGCAAAATCGGATCAAAGATAGTCCTAGCATCACCAATGAGTCCTGCCATCTCGGGAATTAACTTTGTGAACCTACGCTGCACTCCCTCAATAGCAAGAATGTCCTTCCTCAAATTTGGGGACCAAAATTACACACAATACTCCATGAGTGGTCTCACTAGGGCCCTGTACAACTGCAGATGGACCCCTTTGCTCCTATACTCAACTCCTCTTGTTATGAAGGCCAACATGCCATTCACTTTCTTCACTGCCTGCTGTACCAGCATGCTTTCCCTATCATCTCATATCTATATCCTCTGGTTCTCGATTCCCATACTCTGGGCAAAAGACTCAGTGCGTTTACTCGATCTATTCCTCTCCTGATATTTTACACCTCTAGAAGATCACCCGTCATCCTCATCCACCTGCGCTCCACGGAAAAGCCTGCTCAAACTCTCTCTTTTGCTCAGTCCATCGAGTCCTGGCAACATCCTGGTAACTTCTCTGAACACTGTCAAACTGGACAACATCTTTCCGAAAAATGATGACCAAAAACTGAACGCAATACTCTAAATGTGGCCTCACCAACGTATTATATAATTGTAACATGCCCTCCCAACTTCTACACTCAATACTCTGATGAAAGCCAATGTGGTGAAAGCCTTCTTGACCACCCTATCCACCTGCGACGTCACCTTCAAGGAACCATGCACCTGCACTCCTAGATCCCTCTGCTCTACAACACTCCCCAGAGCCCTACCATTCACCATGTAGGTCCAGCCTGTGTTAGACCTCCCAGAATTAACAAGAGACAAGTTGGGCCTGTTTATATATTGCCCCCAAGCGACGATATCTCAGGTAGTTTGGAGCAGTTGGCAGAAGGGGACATCAAAATAATTAGCAAGAGGAACAAGATAAGGCACACAAATAGATGAAGAATGGGAGATGCTGGCAGTCAGTGAACAAGACCAGCAGTCAGAAGTTGAAATGATATTTGCTTTATAGATAAATTAAAATAGAATTAGAGTTTGAACCAAAACAAGTAAAACTATTATTTTTTTGTGTTTAGTGTGAATAATGTTAAGAAGATGATTAATTATTCCCTGTCATTTTGCTTTTAACATATAATTATTTGATAAGTGTTTTTATATTAAATTGTGCTGTTTAGAGATTTTTAATATATGGGGATCAACAATAAATGTATAAATATTGCATATGTAGAAAAATATTTTGTTTAGGATTTGATTTATTCTTGCACCTTTAGTTGATCTTGCAACATTTGAATATATTATAAATCAATGCCACTGCTGGATGGTAAATCACATAGTTTACCATGGTTGCGACATCTTACACATTAGAACCGTGGATGCAAGTACAAATCAGTTTCCAGACCTTCTCTTTTGATTATTTTGTGGTCTTTTTCTAACTTAAGGTGGGGATTGACAGATTCTTGATTAGTGCGGGTGTCAGGGGTTACGCGGAAAAGGCAGGAGAACGGTTCTGAGAGGGAAAGGCAGATCAGCCGTGATTGAACGGCGGTGTAGACTCGATGGGCCGAATGGCCTAATTCTGCTCCTATGACTTATAATTTCACCTTGTGATTAACGTGAGGAACCTTGACAGTTTGCTCGTGAATTATTCATAACTCAAACCCGATGCTTTATGCTTTTTCACATTCCAAATATTCTCCCTTCCTGCCATATTATTACTTGGTGCAAATAAAGATGTCTAGTTATTTTACAATCCTTTATTTCATAAGCTCTTGGATAACATTAAAATTGTTCGCTCGGTACCCATTTAACATAATCATTTGTCACCATGTATTTCCATTTTGTAATGTCATTACAGCTCCAATATCTTTTGTATAATTGAGTCTCAAGCTGCGAGCAATGCTTTAATTACAGCTTAACCATTTCTTTGTTTTTAAAGGCAATGAGCTCCTGTATAAAATTGTGAAACCCATTAATGCTGCATATCCTTGTAAAATACAGGACTTGAAAGCGCAAACTAGCCAGATGTCAATTTCTGCACATTCTTTGTGGATTCTCAGTCAAGTTTGCTTTGCACTCATTCTTTCTAGTTTAACAAAATAGTTTAGTTTAGAGATACAGCGCGGAGACAGGCCCTTCAGCCCACTGAGTCCGCGCCGACCAACGATCTCCGTACATTTGCACTATCCTACACGCATTAGTGATCATTTAGAATTTTTACCGAAGCCAATTAACCTACTAACCTGTACGTCTTTGGAATGAGGGAAGAAACCAGAGCACCCGGAGAAAACCCACACAGGTCACGGGGAGAACGTACAAACTCAGTACAGACAGCACCCGTAGTCAGGATTGGACCCAGGTCTCTGGCGCTGTGAGGCAGCAACTATCCCGCTGCGCAACTGTGCTGCTAAAAGTATAGTTTTACTGAACTGAGAATAACTGGGAATTTGGCAGTTGCTCTTCCATTAATCACAGTGCACATTTTTGTGTTCTTACCTGATGTCATCTGACAAGGTATATATATTCCTAAAAGAAAGACAGTGTTGGAGTAACTCAGCGGATCATAAGTTCATAAGGTATAGGAGCAGAATTAGGCCATTTGGCCCATTGTCTCTTCCGCCATTCAATCATGGCTGATCTACCCTTCCCTCTCAATCCCATTCTCCTGCCTTCTCCCCATAATCCCTGACACACGTACCAATAAATAATCTGTCAATCTCCACCTTAAAAATATTAATTCACTTGGCCTCCACAGCCTTCTGTGGCAATGAATTCCACAGATTCACCACTGACTAAATAAACTCCTCCTCATCTCCTTTCTAAAGGGTCAGGCAGCATCTCTGGAGTACATGGATAGGTGACATTTAGTGTGTAGGATGGAACTAGTGTACAGATGATTGTTGGTTGGCTTGGACTTGTGCCGTAGGGTCTGTTCCCACACCGCATCTTTGAACTAAACTAAATGGAGAATAAAACTATGCGGGATGGGCAATTAAATACTGGTTCAGCCTGCTGAGCCACCATCCCTCCACTGAGTATAAAACAATACAACTTCCAACTGTTGTATATATAATTAGTTTGTCAGAATGAGTTCTATGTTGTTTGGAAATAATATACTTTGTGAAGATAGAACTGTCTTGCAATTCTAAGAAACATTTTGTAAGATGGCTAACTGTCACATCCTAATTATTCTACACCCCAGTTTTAGTTTACGTTAGTTTACACTCCAGCGGTATGAACATTGACTTCTCGTTTTTCAGGTAGTCCTTGCTTTCTCCCTCTTTCCCCTCTCCTTCCCAGCTCTCCCACAGCCCACAGTCTCCGCCGCTTCCTTTCTTCTTCCTGTCCCCCCCCCATCCCCTCATCAGTCTGAAGAAGGGTCTCGACCAAAAACGCCACCCAATGCTTCGCTCCAGAGATGCTGCCCCACCCACTGAGTTTCTCCAACATTTTTGTCTACCTTCGATTGTTCCAGCACCTGCAGTTCCTTCTTAAACTTCCTAATTATAAGATACTTTTAATGAAGAATTTTCTTTCGTCTGTAATTAATTAACCTGCTCATCAAAGTGAGTAACTATGCAGTGTACTGCGTGTCACCTATCTGGAATCAAGCGTTGACCAGGGTGATGGTACTTCAAGGGCTTTGTGCTGCCTCCACAGTGGTGCAGCAAATCGAGTGAGGAAAGCATTCTTTTTAATGATGAGGATGATCAAAAGGTTTAAATCAGTGAGACTGGGATATAAAGGTCATAGAGCCATACAGTGTGGAAACAGGCCCTTCAGCCCAATTCGCCCACGTCAACCATCTACTCTAGTCTCATCTGCTGCTTTTGGTTCCAAATGCTTCTTAAACAAGATAGTCGACTACCTCCTCTGGCAGCTTGTTCCATACACCCAACATCCTTTGTGCAAAAACATTGCCTTTCAGGTTCCTATTCAATCTTTCGCCCTTCACCCTAAATCTTTTTGTATGTATATCTCAAAATTGGCAAACATTTAGGACGGAAAATGGGAGTTTGATCTTTATTGCAATTAGACTGCTGCCTCACAACGCCAGAGACCCAGTTTTGAACTTGAACACAGGTGGAGTTTGCTGGTTGTCTCTGTGGATTTCATCCGGGTACTCCGGTTTCCTCCCGCATCCCAAAGACGTGTGGGTTCAGAATTGGCCTCTGAAAATTTCCCCTAGTGTAAAGGGAAAATGGGATAACATAGAACTATTGTGAATGGCTGAATAGACAATAGGTGCAGGAGTAGGCCATTCGGCCCTTTGAGCCAGCACCGCCATTCAGTGTGATCATGGCGGATCATCCACAATCAGTACCCCGTTCCTGCCTTCTCCCCTTATCCCCTGATTCTGCTAGCTTTAAGAGCGCTATCTAGCTAGCGCTCTAGCTCTCTCTTGAAAGTATCCTGAGAACCGCCCTCTGAGGCAGAGAATTCCACAGACTCACAACTCTGTGTGAAAAGGTGTTTCCTTATCTCCGTTCTAAAGGGCTTAGCCCTTATTCTTAAACTGTGGCAGGTACACAAAAATGCTGGAGAAACTCAGCGGGTGCAGCAGCATCCATGGAGCGAAGGAAATAGGCAACGTTTCGGGCCGAAACACTTCTTCAGACTGTGGCCCCTGGTTCTGGACTTCCCCCAACATCGGGAACATGTTTCCTGCCTCTAGTGTGTCCAAACCCTTAATAATCTTATATGTTTCAATAAAAGCGTCTGTTTCTATGCTATATCACTAAAGTAAACTAAACACTAAAAAGGATAGAAGTTGGGAGGTAGAAAAAAGTGCTGGAGAAACTCAGCAGGTGAGGCAGCACCTATAGAAACATAGAAACATAGAAATTAGGTGCAGGAGTAGGCCACTTAGCCCTTCGAGCCTGCACCGCCATTCAATATGATCATGGCTGATCATCCAACTCAGTATCCCGTACCTACCTTCTCTCCATACCCTCTGATCCCCTTAGCCACAAGGGCCACATCTAACTCCCTCTTAAATATAGCCAATGAACTGGCCTCAACTACCCTCTGTGGCAGAGAGTTCCAGAGATTCACCACTCTCTGTGTGAAAAAAGTTTTTCTCATCTCGGTTTTAAAGGATTTCCCCCTTATCCTTAAGCTGTGACCCCTTGTCCTGGACTTCCCCAACATCGGGAACAATCTTCCTGCATCTAGCCTGTCCAACCCCTTAAGAATTTTGTAAGTTTCTATGGAGCAAAGGAAATAGGCAACGTTAGGCCGAACAACAAATAGGTCGAAACCCTTCTTCAGACTGATGCTGCCTCACCTGCTGAGTTTCTCCAGCATTTTTGTCTACCTTCGATTTTCCAGTATCTGCAGTTCCTTTTTAAACACAGAAGGTGGGAGGTCATGTTGCAGTTATATAAGACATTGGTGAGGCCGCATTTAGAGTATTGTGTTCAGTTCTGGGCACCATGTTACAGGAAAGTTGTTGTCAAGCTGGATAGGGTACAGAGAAGATTTTACAAGGATGTTGCCAGGACTCGAGGGCCTGAACTATAGGGAGAGGTTGGGACTCTATGCAATGGAGCACAGGAGGATGAGGGGTGATCTTATATAGGTGTATAAAATCATGTGAGGAATATAGTCTCTTGCCCAGATTAGGAGAATCGAAAACCAGAGGACATAGGTTTACGGTGAGGGGTGGGGGAGATTTAATAGGAATCTGAGGGGCAACTTTTTCACATAAAGGGTAGTGGGTATATGGAACAAGTTGCTAGAGGAGGTAGTTGAGGCAGGGACTATCGCAATGTTTTAGAAACAATTAGACAGGTACATGGATAGGACAGGTTTATGGGCCAAATATAGGCAGGTGGGACTAGCGTAGATGGGACATGTTGGACCGAAGGGCCTGTTTCCACGCTGTATGACTCTACGGGTTCTGTAAATTATAGCAATCTATCTTGCTGCAGTCAAACAGGCCTCTTACAGACCAAAACTGGTGTATTGTGTATACCTTAGCAGGAAGGATACGCCTGCCTTAAGGCAGTGTAGTAATGGTTTCCTTGAATGAAAGGGCAGACCTGACAGGCAATAATGAACCGTATTCTGCAGAGTTTAGAAGGCTCTCAAGAATCTAGACAAGATGGATGCTGGAACATTGTTTTCCTGGTTTGGAAATAACTTGGAGCCACAGGGGTCCAGACACTTAAGACTTGTAGGAGGAATAATTTCTTCACTCGTTGGACTATGAATATTTATTACTGAAGACAGTAGATCCACCTTGTGGACTGTAGATTCACGGGTGAGTTTGTTTTATTTTAGAATCTGAGGTTTTCAAGGATATGGCGATTAGACAGGCATTTTAAGTTAAGTTAGAAGCTGAGCCATGGTCTTTTCAATAGTTAAAGGTTGACTTTTACTAAATCAAAGTCACTGTTTAGTTTAGTTTAGAGATACAGCGTGGAAACAGACCCATTGGCCCATTGAATCCGCACCGACCAACGATCACCCGTACAATGCTTCTATCCTACACACTAGGGACAATTTACGGAAGCCAATTAACCTATAAACCTGCACGTTTTTGGAATAGAAACATAGAATATAGGTGCAGGAGTAGGCTAATCGGCCCTTCGAGCCTGCACCGCCATTCAATATGATCATGGCTGATCATCCAACTCAGTATCCCGTACCTGCCTTCTCTCCATATCCCCTGATCCCTTTAGCCACAAGGGCCACATCTAACTCCCTCTTAAATATAGCCAAATATATACCTTCTGTGGCAGAGAATTCCAGAGATTCACCACTCTCTGCGTGAAAATTGTTTTTCTCATCTCGATTCTAAAGGATTTCCCCTCTATCCTTAAGCTGTGACCCCTTGTCTTAGACTTCCCCAACATCGGGAACAATCTTTCTGCATCTAGCCTGTCCAATCCCTTAAGAATTTTGTAAGTTTCTATAAGATCCCCCCTCAATCTCCTAAATTCTAGCGAGTACAATCCGAGTCTATCCAGTCTTTCTTCATAAGAAAGTCCTGACATCTCAGGAATCAGTCTGGTGAACCTTCTCTGCACTCCCTCTGTGGCAATAATGTCCTTCCTCAGATTTGGAGACCAAAACTGTACGCAATACTCCAGGTGTGGTCTCACCAAGACCCTGTACAACTGCAGCAGAACCTCCCTGCTCCTATACTCAAATCCTTTTGCTATGAATGCCAACATACCATTCGCTTTCTTTACTGCCTGCTGCACCTGCATGCCTACTTTCAATGACTGGTGTACCATGACACCCAGGTCTCGTTGCATCTCCCCTTTTGCTAATCGGCCACCATTTATATAATAGTCAGCTTTCCTGTTTTTTCCACCAAAGTGGATAACCTCACATTTATCCACATTATACTGCATCTGCCATGCATTTGCCCACTCACCCAGCCTATCCAAGTCACCTTGCAGCCTCCTAGCATCCTCCTCACAGCTAACACTGCCCCCCAGCTTCGTGTCATCCGCAATCTTGGAGATGTTACATTCAATTCCCTCGTCCAAATCATTAATATATATTGTAAATAGCTGGGGTCCCAGCACTGAGCCTTGCGGTACCCCACTAGTCACTGCCTGCCATTCTGAAAAGGACCCATTTACTCCTACTCTTTGCTTCCTGTTTGCCAGCCAGTTCTCTATGCACATCAATACTGAACCCCCAATACCGTGTGCTTTAAGTTTGTATACTAATCTCTTATGTGGGACCTTGTCGAAAGCCTTCTGAAAGTCCAGATATAACACATCCACTGGTTTTCCTCTATCCACTCTACTAGTTACATCCTCGAAAAATTCTATAAGATTCGTCAGACATGATTTACCTTTCGTAAATCCATGCTGACTTTGTCCAATGATTTCACCACTTTCCAAATGTGCTGCTATCCCATCTTTAATAACTGATTCTAGCAGTTTCCCCACTACCGATGTTAGACTAACTGGTCTGTAATTCCCCGTTTTCTCTCTCCTCCCTTTTTAAAAAGTGGGGTTACATTAGCTGCCCTCCAATCCTCAGGAACTACTCCAGAATCTAAAGAGTTTTGAAAAATTATCACTAATGCATCCACTATTTCTGGGGCTACTTCCTTAAGTACTCTGGGATGCAGCCTATCTGGCCCTGGGGATTTATCGGCCTTTAATCCATTCAATTTACCTAACACCACTTCCCGGCTAACCTGGATTTCACTCAGTTCCTCCATCTCATTTGACCCGCGGTCCCCTGCCATTTCCGACAGATTATTTATGTCTTCCTTGATGAAGACATGAATGTGGGGCGAAATCCGAGCACCTGGAGAAAACCCACACAGTCATAAGGAGAACGTGCAAACTCCGTACACACAGCACCCGCAGTCAAGATTGAACCCGGGTCTCTGGCGCTGTGAGGCAGCAACACTACCGCTGCGCCACTGCACCGCCCCACTGTAATAATTTATATTTTGCAACTTCAGCTTTTTGTTATTTTAAATTCAAGGACCGGGAAAAAATATTTTGTAACATGTTTTATTTATTAGAATCGTGAAACTGAAAGCCAGACATTTATTTTTGCTTCAACTCTTAAATAAGATTATACCCTTTTAAAACCTGTTGAATTGTCTGAGATGGAAGATGCATGCTAATCTAATCACTGTTTAATTTCAAAATGAAGTGAATCATTCCAAAATTGCTGCTACAGTGCTGAAAAAAAAAAAAGATTTTGTGGCCGGTTGCCCAACTATGTAGAACTTCTGTTAATGCCCTCTGTTGCTAATTACTTTGAATATATATGGTGGGAATAAAGTATGTTTTTCTTGGCACTGGTCAGCTGGCCTTATAGTGCACAAAATATAGGCTGCTTTGGGTACAATTGCCCTACTAAACTATCTTACAGCTTCTATGCCACTGCAATTTCAAGTTGTTATAAGCAATTTGTTAATTTTCTGAAAAGCCCTCCAGAGAGCTTTAATCATGGCTATAACGGGAATCGACTGATTTCTTCCAGCCCTTGTTCACCAGTAACGTCATAAGCATCAAGCAGACTTTTTTTCCTTCAGAGCCTTTATTTACATTGGACGCGCTCTCCTGTGACTGCAAAAACTCGATTGCCCTGCGTCTGAACGTGAAATGCTGGATTACTGAATGAGGCAACTAGCTCTGCTGAAATATAACTGATTATGGGCATGTATTAATGAATATTCTTCCAGATGAATATTTTCTTGGGACTTCGAAGGTAGACAAAAGTGCTGGAGAAACACAGCGGGTGCAGCAGCATCTATGGAGCGAAGCAAATAGCACAGATAATGGAGGAAGGAACTGCAGATGCTGGTTTAAACCGAAGTTAGATACAGAAAGCTGGTGTGATTCAGTGGGTCAGGCAGCATCTCTGGAGAAAAGGAATAGGTGACGTTTTGGGTCGAGGCCCCTTCTTCAGACTGAGAGTCGGGGGGGAAAGGGAAATGAGAGATATGGAAGGTGCATAGGACAAATGAATGAAAGATATGCAAATAGCAATGGTGATCAAGGATAGATGGAGCCTACAATGGTCCATTGTTGGCTGTGGTGATAGGTGAATGCGAGTTATAGGGACAGTGAAACTCAACAGGACAACAGTGAAACTAATACGATGACCAGGATGGGGGTGGGGGTGGAGAGACAGGTTGCGCAAGGGTTACTTGACGTTAGAGATAGATAGAAGCACAGATAGCCCAGTTATCTGGTACATACTAGCGTCATCACTAGTGGGAGAGTCCAGGACTAGAGGGAATAGCCTCATAATAAAAGGGCGTACCTTTAAAAAGGGGATGAGGAGAAATTTCTTTAGTCAGAGGGTAGTGAACCTGTGGAATTCATTGCCACAGAAGACTGCGGAGGCCAAGTCATTGGATATCTTAAGGAGGAGAGTGACAGATTATTGCTTAGTACAGGTGTCAAGGGTAACAGGGAGAAGACTAGAAAATGGGATTGAGAGGGAGAGATAGATCAGCCATGATTGAATGGCGTAGTAGACTCGATGGACCAAATGGCCTAATTCTGCTCCATGCCACATGAACATATGACATAAGGGACTCAGATGCTGGAATCTTGAGCAAAATATGCAATGTAATGGGGTAACTCAAACCCCCACCAACCTCTCTGTCATTCATGAGAGGAATATAGTCATGCTGTGGTTCTTTATTATCGCATGTACGAAGGTGTACCAGTGGATTTCTTATATTTGCCTACAGATCCGTAAGATTGTTGCCATACATAAGTACAATCCCCGATAAGTACAGAATGCATAGAAACAGCCCACTGACACCATATGAAAGGGTCGTCAGGTTTTGACGCAATTTCCAAAGTCCCAGCTGCAGTCTGCTGCAACCATTGACAGCGTCCAGATCATCCAGCGAATCGTCGTCCCTCTCCTCGCCCGGTTCCGTTTACCGGCCCTTTGTCCAGTGTCTGCCGCCGTCACCGGCTCCCTCCACTTTCCTCTCTGGTTCGGGGAAAGCAGGAGACAGGCCTCAGACGAGGACCCCACTCCCTGGAGAAAACTGATTGGCGGTGTTTTCGATCAGAAGAAGGATTCTGGCCCAAAACGTTGCCCATCCACAATCTCGAATAATGCTGCCCGTCCTGCTTACTCCAGCACTTTGTGCTTTTTCCAGCACCTCTAAAATGAATACCAGTCCATCGCATTACTGACCTTCTCACATTTAACGAGATCTTTCAGAGTCGCGGCCTCAAAAAGGCAGCCAATGTCATCAGAGGTTCATATCACCCTGGTCGCGCATTCATTTAATTCTTACCATCGGGAAGAAGGAGCCGTGATCTCCAGATTCAAGAATAGCTTCTTCCCAACAAGCACCAAACACTTGACCACTGCACAACACCACCCTCAACTATGGACTATGTTTGGTTGCAGTGAGGACTTTAGGTTTTCTGTTTAACCTGGTTTTGTGGTTATTGATTGATTGAATTTTTGTTTATAATATATCATCTATGTGTACAAAATCATGAGAGGAATAGATTGGGTAGACACACAAAGTCTCTTGCCCTGAGTAGGGGAATTGAGAACCAGAGGACATAGGCTTAAGGTGAGGGGGGGAGAAGATTTAATAGGAACTGGAAGGGCTGGGTCTCTGACTCTGGGCTGGGCTGGGTCGGGTCAGGTCTCCAACGCTGGGCTACCTGGGGCTGGGCTGCTTGGGGCTGGGCTGCTTGGGGCTGAGCTGCAATCAGAGTTTTAGTTATGAATAGGAGAGACAGACAGACAGACAGACAGACAGACAGACAGACAGACAGACAGACAGACAGACAGACAGACAGACAGACAGACAGACAGACAGACAGACCAAATGCAGGTAGGTGGGACTAGTGTAGATGGGACAAGTTGTGGGCAAGTTGGGCGGGGGGGGGGGGGGGGGGACATGTTTCCACACTATAAGACTTTATGACTCTTTGTCATACTGAGTAATTCAACATAACATAGTTTAGGTTAGTTTAGTTCAGAGATACAGCACTGAAACGGTCCCTTTGCCCAGCAATCACCTCATACACTGGCAATGTCCAACACACTAGGGACAATTTACAATTAACCTACAAACCTGTATGTCTTTGGGGATATGGGAGGAAGCCGAAGATCTTGGTGAATACGGAGGACGTACAAACTCCGTACAGACAGCACCAATATTCAGGATTGAACGCAGATCTCTGGCGCTGTAAGGCAGCAACATTATCACTGTGCCATCATAGTTAGTTCCACGATGCTGCAGCAGGTAGAGCTGCTGCCTCACAGACCTGGTTCAGTCCCGAATCTGTGTGGTGCCTGCATGTTCTCACTGTGACCAATGCAAGGGTCTTCTCCAAAATGTTTGGGTTAGTGAGCTAATTGACCTCCATAAATTGCCCATGTGGTCTTGGTAGGTGCTCGCAGTTTGGCAGCAATTTATAAGAAGGTGTGAAGAATAAAACTACATCCAAACACACACCACCGCCGCTGCTTCCTAAATGCCCCTGTCCCACTTAGGAAACCTGAACGGAAACCTCTGGAGACTTTGCGCCCTACCCAAGGTTTCCGTGTGGTTCCCGGAGGTTGCAGGTGGTTGCCGGAGGTTGCAGGTGGTGGGAGCAGGTAGGGAGACTGACAAAAAACCTCCGGGAATCTCCGGGAACTGCACGGAAACCTTGGGTAGGGCACAAAGTCTCCAGAGGTTTCCTTTCAGGTTTCCTAAGTGTGACAGGGGCATTAAAGGCTTAGGAAGTTTGGCATGTCCCCGACAACCCTCATCAACTTCTACAGATGCACCATTGAAACCATTTTTTCGGGATACATTACAGCATGGTTCGGGAACAGCTCCATCCAAGACCGCAAGAAATTGCAGAGAATAGCGGACACAGCCCCCACCATCACACAAACCAACCTCCCTTCCATTGACGCCACCTGTACCTCACGCTGCCTGGGCAAGGCCAGCAGCATAATCAAGGACCAGTCTCATCCTGATCACTCCCTCTTCTCCCCTCTCCCATCAGGCAAGAGTTACAGAAATATGAAAATGCACACCTCCAGATTCAGGGATAGTTTGTTTTCACATGTTATCTGGCCACTGAACCATCCTATCAACAACGAGAGCAGTCTTAAGCTACCATCTACCTCATTGGAGACCCTTAGACCAGTGGCTCCCAACCTTTTAGCCCTTGGGATCTTTAATTTTTCTGTGGCCCCCCCCCCCCCCCCTGACATTATTAGCGGAAAAAAAGTGGCCCCCTTCATTGAACCTGTGGCCTCCTAAATCCCTAAATGTTTCTGTGGCCCCCCCTGAAATTTGCCATGCCCCCTTTGGGGCCATATGGCCCCAGGTTGGGAATCACTGCCTTAGACTATCTTTAATCGGACTTTTCTGGACTTTATCTTGGATGTATATGCTGTGGGCGGCTTAACTGACAATAGACAATAGACAATAGGTGTCAGAGTAGGCCATTCGGCCCTTCGAGCCAGCACCGCCATTCAATGTGATCATGGCTGATCATCCCCAATCAGTACCCCGTTCCTGCCTTCTTCCCATATCCCCTGACTCCGCTATTTTTAAGAGATTGTAAGAGACTGTAATTTAAGAGACTGTAATCATGTCTTTCCGTTGACTGGATAGCATGAAAAAACAAAAAGCTTTTCACTATACCTCAGTACACGTGCCATTAAACGAAGCTGAAACTAAAAGACGAAAACTCAACAGGGTGATCCATAGAACAGATTTTGCGGACCGTATGGTCCTTTTTCATGCTGTTTCTCTGCATGGCAGTCTAACCAAATAGTGAATATAAATTTAAATTCTGAGTACTGTATTTATTCATTAGTTCCTTTAAGTCTTAGCATTAATGCTAGGAAAATAATATTTTTTTTGTACAAGTAAAACTGCTCACAGATCACAGGCAATATATTCTTTAGGCCTTGTTTTGACACGCATATTTTCAAGCATGACACAAATTGTGCTTTGGAAGGAATTGAAAAGATGGCAATAAATTTTGATTCCTTAAGAGAACATTTCATATCTTTAACACCCTTGATTGGCATTTAGATCTCAGTTGAAAGGAAATATTTTTTTTAATTGGTATTTACATTGCTGCAAAACCAAGAGAAGTTTCTTTTAAAAAGCAAATCTCATTAATCTTGACTGAGTTGCATCATGACTTGGAAAATTATATTTCGAGCTGCGGTGACAAATATTGCTCTTTAATGAGGCGGTTTTCATTTAAGCTTTCTATTTTTCTTTAATTGATCTCTTCTGGACCCTTCTGCTCCTTTCCTATCCAAATACCTGTCAACTCTTGCACGTCAAAGTCGAGAATTGCCTTCACCCGAAACAGGCTGAAAAGTTGCATAATGCTGGAGTAACTGCTTGACCCGCTGAGTTACTTAGTTCAGTTTAGTTTATTGTCACGTGTACTGAGGTACAGTGAAAAGCTTTTGTTGCGTGCTAACCAGTCAGCGGAAAGACAATACATGATTACAATCGAGACATTCACAGTGTGCAGATACATAATAATGGAATTGTGTTTAGTGCAAGGTAAAGCCAATAAATCTAGCTGATCAAAGCTAGTCCAAGGGTCAGCAATGTGGTAGATAGTAGTTCAGCACTGCTCTCTAGTTGTGGTAGGATGGTTCAGTTGCCTGATAACAACTGGGAAGAAACTCCTTGAATCTGGAGGTGTGCATTTTCACACTTCTATACCTTTTGCCTGATGGGAGAGGGGAGAAGCGGAGTGGCCAGGGTGAGACTCGTCCTTGATTATGCTGCTGCCCTTGCCGAGGCAGCGTGAGGTATAAATGGAGTCGATGGAAGGGAGGTTGATATGTGTGATGGTCTGGGCTGCGTCCACAATTCACTGCAATTTCTTACGGTCTTGGATGAAGCTGTTCTAAAACCAAGCTGTGATGCATCTCAATAAAATGCTTCCTAACGGCGCATTTTGCGTCAACTCCAGCATTTTGTGCCTCTCTTTGGTGTAAGCCAGCATCTACAGTTCCTTCCCACACACTGAAACATTGCATGTTTGGGCCACCAGGGGTTGAATGTATGTCAGTCCCCATTATTTTAGCCAGTTTTATATTCTGCCCTTAACACTGTTTGACAACCTTGGCAACTCCATTACCAATGTTGACGGAGGAATATGTAATGGTAATGTGGGCAGAGAGTGAATGTGGCATCAGATGTTTTCAAAGGTTTCAAAGGTCTTTTATTGTCACATGTACCAATTAAAGTACAGTGATATGCAAATTACCATACAGCCATACGATCCCTACGAAGAAAAAAAGCAACAAGACACGCAACTACATAAATGTTAACATGAACATCCACCACAGCGGATTCCCCACGTTCCTCACTGTGATGGAAGGCAGAAATGTCCAATCTCCTTCCTCTTTATTCTCCCGCGGTCGGGGCGGTTGAAGCTCCCCGTCGGGACGGTCGATGCTCCCGCAGCCGGAGGTCAAAGCTCCCGTGTCGGGATGATCGAAGCTCCTGCAGCCGGAGGTCAAAGCTCCCGTGTCGGGATGATCGAAGCTCCCGCGTTGGGGCAGTTGTAGCTCCTGCGCCTTAGAGTTCCCGAAGTCCGCAAGCACGCACGGTTGGATCTCCGAGGTTGATCCCTGGTAAAGGGATCGCCGACTCCGCGGTGTTAAAGTCCCGTAAGCTCCCCGCAGTGGAGCTCTCAAAATTCAGTCTCCAGCAAAGGCCGCCAACTCCTCAATGTTAGGCCGCAGTGCGGACGGAGAAACGATACAGAAGAAACTTGCATCTTCCTTCACTATGTTCTTCCTGTGACCGTGTGGGTTTCCTCCGTGTGTTCCAGTTTCCTCCCGCTTTCCAAAGATGTACGGGTTTGAAGGTTGATTGACCTCAGTAAAGTGCGTAGGGAGTGGATGAGAAAGTGGGATCACATAGAACGAGAGTGAACAGGTGATGGATGGTCAGCGTGGACTCGGCAGGCCAAAGTGCCTGTTACCATGCAGTATCTCCAAACTAAACATGAATATTTACAACAACTTGGCATTGTGACTCTAAAGGATTATAGTTTCAATAAACTTCATAAAAACACACTATATGGTCTTGCATAGTTGTATGAAATACTGCATTGTTTAATAAGACCAAGACCACAAGAAATTGTAGATGTGGACCAGTCCATCACACAGAACCAGACTTCCGACCAATGACTTCATCTACACTTCCAGCTGCCTCAGAAATACAGCCAATGTAATCAAAACTTGTCCTACCCCAGTCGATCCTTCCCCACCCAGCTCCTGTCAAACAGAAAGCTTGAAAGTGCGCACCAAAGATCCTATAGCGGAGCAAGATAGACCACTCCTGCTAAATGCAATGGGCTGACGTGTAGTATGCAACGGAGTGGAACATGGGCCTTTTTTTCATCCATTTCCGTAACCGGACCCGACCCGACTCGCAGTGTAATCAACGTTGCGGGGGAACAGTTTGTGTTAATAAATTTAAATTCTGAAAATGAGGAGAAGATTTTTACCAAATAACTTTTATTTTTACGAGGATGTTTCCGTAACTGGCTTCCGTCTCCGCACTAGTATCCTATGGGATCTTTGGTGCGGAGACGGAAGCCGGTTACGGAAATGGGGCCTTAAATCTCCCATGAATCTGCCCGTGACCGTATTATGTCTTTTTTGGCGAGTGGACTATCTTGATCTTTGGTGCGCACCACCAGACTTGGGAGAAGCCTCCCCCTCTGTTATCAGGCTTCTGAACAGGCCTTGCATAAGCTAGGGTACTGTCCGATTCACCTCCACCCCATTGTGGACATTTGACTTTGTCTAAGGAACTGATGCGCTACAATACTGAGAACTATATTCTGCACTCTGTATCTTCCCCTTTGTTCTACCTATTGTACTTGAGTTTGACTTGGTTGTATTTATGTACAGTATTATCTGATATTTTTGGATACAATGCAAAACATAGCTTTTCACTGTACCTTACTACACGTGACAATAATAAATCTAAACCTGTGATCCAACAATCATTAATTTGTTTCTCCACACCATCACGTTCCTGTGACAAGCAGCTCTACTAGGTGCTAGTCAGGTCGTATTTGGAATATTATGAGCAATTTTGGGAAGCATATCTGAGGAAGGATGTGCTGGCTCTGGAGAGGGTCCAGAGGAGGTTTACAAGAATGCTCCCAGGAATGAGTAGGTTAACATATGATGAGTGTTTGTCGGCACTGGGCCTGTACTCGCTGGAGTTTAGAAGAGTGAGGGAGGACCTAATTCAAACGTACAGAATAGTGAAAGACTTTGACAGAGTGGATGTGGAGAGGATGTTTCCACTAGTGGGAGAGTCTTGGACTGGAGGTCATAGGATTAAAGGACATTATTTTTAAGGAGATGAGGAGGAGTTTCTTTAGTCAGAGGGTGGTGAATCTGGAGTTCATTGCCACAGAAGGCTGTGGAGGCAAAGTCAGTGGATATATTTAAGGCAGAGATCGATAGATTCTTGATTTGTACGGGTGTCAGGGGTTATGGGGAGAAGACAGGAGAATGTGGTTAGGAGGGAGAGATAGATCAGTCATGGTTGAATGACGGAGGAGACTTGATGGGCCGAATGGCCTAATACTGCTCCTATCACATGATCTGTTTCTGAAACATTGGGATAGTCCCAGCCTCAACTATCTCCACTGGCAGTTTGTTCCATACACCCACCATCCTTTGTGTGAAAAAGTTATCCCTCAGATTCTTATCCTTATATATCTTATATATCAGATTCTTATATATCTTTTCCCCTTCACCCTAAACCTAAGGCAGATAAAGATAGGTCTTGATTAATACACGTGTCAGAGTTATGGGGAGAAGGCAGGAGAATGGGGTTAGGAGGGGGAGATTGAATGGCGGAGGAGACTTAATGGGCCGAATGGCCTAATTCTGCTCCTATCACTTATAATCCTCTTTTTTTTCAGTCAGCGAAATTTGGCAGAAATTACTGAACTGATCCACACAGCTTTCCTCGTTCACCGTGGCATAGTGAATATTATGGAGCTGACCGCTTCACATGGACCATTGAAGGACATGCAGTTTGGCAACAAGATGGCGGTACTGAGTGGAGACTTCCTTCTGGCGAATGCTTCTACAGGGTTGGCACAATTACAGAACACGCAGGTATGGAAGGCTTTCTTTTCCAAGCTTCTGAAAATAAAAGCAAGAATAAACCTTTGATCATAAAGCTTCGGTTAATTGACGTGTCACATGTATCTTGCAGAGTGCGAGGGGATTTTTGTAATGAGTAGAAACAAGGAACTGCAGATAGACACAAAGTGCTAGAGTACCTCAACGGGTCGGGCAGCATCTCTAGAGAAAAAGATGGGTGATGTTTCCGGTCGAGATCCTTCTTCAGATTGAGATGCAATAGAAGCGATACCAGTCGGCAACATTAATGAAAAGGTGATTTGACTTTAGAAATTAAGAGGTCCTTCTGGAAAATAAGAGGGTAATTGTAACATTTTGGAAAGAAAACAGCGACATCAATTTGTGTACCTCTTCATATCATCTGGTGCTTCAAATCTTTTATCAGCAAATTGAGGAAAATTTAAATGGTTACAGGCCTACAATCAAATAATTTAGTTTAGTTTAGAGATACAGCGCGGAAACAGGCCCTTTGGCCCACCTAGACCGCACCGACCAGCGATCCCTGCACATTAACACTACCCCACACACACACACACACTAGGGACAATGGTACATTTATACCAAGCCAATTAGCCGACCAACCTGGACGTCTTTGGAGTGTGGGAGAAAACCGTAGATCTCAGAGAAAACCCACACAGGTCACGGGGCGAACGTACAAACTCCGAACAGGCAAGCGCTCGTAGTCGGGGTTGAACCCGGGTCTTTGGTTCTCTACCGCGATGCCACCGTGCTGGATAGAAGTTCATAAAATTATCAGAAGCATTGATAGGATAGACAGTCTGAACATTTTTTCCAGGGTGGAAATGTCAGACTCGAGTACATACCTTTAAGTTGAGATGGGCAAAGTTTAAAGGAGAATGGCGGGTGCCTGGAACATGTAGCAATGTTACAAAATTTTGAGATTTCAAAAATCAAGTCTGCAATTTATCCCATCAGATAAAGCATAAAAAATAAGTTTAATTTGACACCTAATTCACTTTCATATCTTCAGTATTAAAAAAGTTATGGCCATTTTCATACTCGGAAATTAGCATCTTGTTCCCTATTGCTTTTCCAACACAAAAGCTGTGATCAAGGACAGTCAAAAGCCCATAACTTTCTTAAAAATTAAGAGAACTGAAATACATTTTCAGTTATTATAGATTGAAGCATTCTGAAACAAATATGAAACAATCTTAATTGGATGACCTGAAATTAAAGCATATAATTAGTTAGTTACCCAATTGTAGCTAATTACAAAATTCAATTACTAGATCTAAACATCTATCCATTTCTTAAGAAAAGATTAACATTTTTAAATAGCCTACGTGTCCAAATAACATTCACACAAGAATTCACAATATAACATGATTTTTAAATCTCATTGTCATGGAGTTATAGGCCAAATGGAAGGAATTTAGTGTTTAATTACCATAAATTAATGGCCATTTAAATCATCTTGCGAGTGGGTTTTTGTGGAACGCGATCGATTGGAACGTTGCGGTTGCGGTGAATTTAAACGCCATATTGGCAGGAAAAATACTGCCGGTTCGTATGGGTCCTAAATCACCGTTTCGCAACGTAAAATGTGGATTAAAGGCATCCTAAGAAGCACGTTTATTTTACATATAAACGGCTTTCCTTTACCTGTCCCGTATGTGAAATCCGTCCCCGTTGTCGGCGTTGACGGCTTTAGAAGCTGATTTTTAAATTACTCCAGTGCTGAAATTATCGGGCGATTTAAAAAAATTAATTCACAGAACGGCCGTCGGAACAATTCTTCAGCAAAAGCTTGTACTCCGAGAAAATATATCCAGGATAGGTAGGAGAAAACCCGCATTTTAACCCCGCCCCCCCCCTCCAAAGGCGCCAAAGTCGCGCACACGGCCAGTGGCAGAACTGCAGCACCGCTGAAGGTAAGTTTTGTAACATACCTAGAACATGCTGCCTGGGGTGGTGGTGGAATCAGGTACGATAGTGGACTTTAAGAGGCTTTTATATCGGCACGTGGACATGGAGGGATATGGATCATGTGCAGGCAGAGGAGATTAGTTTAACTTGACATCATGTACAGCACGGACACTGTGGGCCGAAGGGCCTATTCCCATGCTGCACTGTTCTATGTTGTATGTTTCTATCGGTGTCATTTTATTCCTTATCCCCTGAGATAGAAGGAAATGAACGTGTAAACTTTTTCTTCAAATAGCATGCGGTATATTGCTGCCCTCTTAAGGTACATGGATGATCAGCCATGATCACATTGAATAGCGGTTCGAGGGGCCGAAAGGCCTACTTCTGCACCTATTGCCTATTCTATTTCGTCTATTGTCTTAAGCTCTGACATGAGCACTCACTTTAGTCAGTTGCTCTGGTAATATCACTGTGAGGGTGCGTTCATTGCGTCCCATTACTTTTGCAGGAACACAGCCAGGCCATTGCTTCAGATTTAGTTCAGTTTAGCTTGGAGATACAGCATGGAAACAGGCTCTTCAGCCCACCAAGTCCACGCTGAACAGCGATCACCCCATACACCAGCACAATCCTACACGCTACGAACAATTTACAATTTTCACCGAAGCCCATCACCTACAAACCTGTACGTCTTTTGAGTGTGGGAGGAAATCGGAGCGCCTAGAGAAAACCAACGCAGGTCACCGAGAAAACGTACAGACAGTACCCATAGTCAGGATCGAACCCGGGTCTCTGGCGCTGTGAGGCAGCAACTCTACCACCGCACCACCGTGCTGCCCTAATTTGCTTCAGTAAAGTTGTGAATTATCCCTAGTGTGCAGGATGGAGCTAGTATCAGGGGTGATCACTAGTCAGCGCGGACTTCGTGGGCCAAAGGGCCTGTTTCCGTGCTGTGTCTGATGTTTCCAATATTCAAGCCATGTAGAAAGAGACAAGAGTGCATTATGCTTGGGGAAGGGTGATTTAATTGATTATGACTGGCGATGATCCAGGCAAATAGCTCAAATACTAGCAGACAGAAATAAGAATTGGGAGCTTGGGAGTAATTTAAGAATATAAAGTCTGGTCCATCAATTGTGCACCTTCCTCAACCCATGAATGGTTATTGTATTGTAAAACAACGATTTGATCAAGTAGAATGGGATTATATGATTAAAGTATTGCAAAAATTTCAAATGGGAGAGAACTTCATCGCATGGATAAAATTATTATATAACAAACCCACGGCTAGAATATTAACTAATAATATACTATCTACGAAATTCCAATTAACAAGGGGCAATAGACAAGGATGTTCATTATCACCGCTGTTATTCGCTCTGGTAATTGAACCTTTAGCTGAAAAAATTAGAACACACCCGGATATTTACGGTTATAATACAAAATATTCAAATAACAAAATATCCTTATATGCAGACGATGTATTACTGTATAATCACAAAACCCCAAATCAGTATACCAAACATATTAAATCTAATTGAGGACTTTGGATCTTTCTCAGGATACAGAATAAACTGGAACAAAAGTGAAATTATGTCGATAAAACCGAAAGACTCAACACATCTCTTGAAATTCCCCTTTAAAATAGCCACAGAAAAATTTAAATATTTAGGAATTGAAATCACTAGAAACTATCACGCTATGTTTAACGCCAAGTATAGCCCCTTACTTAAGAAACTAAATAATCTAATCAAATTCTGGAAAACGCTCCCGATGTCTTTAATAGGTCGAATAAATGCTATAAAAATGACCTTTTTACCACAAATCCTATATTTATTTCAATCAATTCCAATATATCTTCCAAAAAAGTTTTTCAAAAAACTAGACTCAGACATTACAAATTTTATATGGGATTATAAATCCCACAGAATACAAAGAGCACACCTCAGTAAACCAAAAGAGATGGGTGGTCTAGCGCTCCCTAACTTTATGTACTATAATTGGGCAGTAAATATTAAAAATATGATTCACCTGCTGTACAACTCTGCCCAGCAGGTGGACTGGATTGTAATGGAGAGAGAGGACTGCTCTCTGTGTAATACAGGAGCGACTCTCCTCTCACCAATGAATCTGAATAACAAAAATTATAATAAAAATCCAATGATACATAGCACAATTAGAACTTGGAAACAAATAAAACAGAATCTAAAATTAAGAAATCTATCTCTTTTAATGCCAATAGTCAATAACCCGTCGTTTAAACCTTCAATTATAGATAAATCATTTACACAATGGGAAAGAATGGGAATCAAAACGCTCGGAGACTTGTATGAATTAGGAAAATTATTATCATTTCAACAATTACAACTGAAATATAATTTGAAAAATAATCAATATTTTAAATATCTTCAAATCCGTGACTATCTGAAAAAATACACAAAAGACTATCATAACATGTCCCCAGACTTATTGGATGAAGCCATGAAGACAAAGGCTGAATCAGCAAATCTAATATCATACTTATACAACATTATTTTAAATATAGAAATACCTACAACCGATGGTATTAGAAGAGACTGGGAACAAAAACTAGCTATAAAAATTTCAAAAGAGAGCTGGGATAAACACTTACTATATGTGCATAAATGCTCGATCAACATACGACATACTCTAATTCAATTCAAAACATTACATAGACTATATTATTCAAAAACTAAAATAAATAAACTTTTCCCCGATGTCTCACCCATTTGTGATAAATGTCAGCCACAAGAAGCTACCATAGCGCACTCTTTTGTTTTTTGTATAAAAATCTAAAAATTCTGGAATGAAATATTTGAAATCTTCACAAAATTATTTAAAATAAAACTTGTACCAAAAGCAGAATGGATCATTTTTGGAATATCGGAAGGTAACCCCGAATTAAACGTGTTTCAAAATAACTTACTTAATTACGGGCTAACAATGGGGAAAAAAGCTTATACTCAAATTTTGGAAAAACGCTCCAATACCAACAATAAAAATGTGGATTTCAAACATGTTCGAAACACTACACCTGGAAGAGATGAGACTCCTCCTAGCAGGCAAAGCAGACCACTTCCAAAAGACGTGGTCTGCATTTATGGAACTATTACAAGCATAAGGTGCAAAAGAAACACTAAGGGGCAGAAAGAAACACTAAGGGGCAGAAAACGCTGGTGGGTGTTGTGTACAGGCCACCTAACAGTAGTAGTGAAGTTGGAGATGGTATCAAACAGGAAATTAGAAATGCGTGCGACAAAGGCAAAACCGTTATAATGGGTGACTTCAATCTACATATAGATTGGGTGAATCAAATTGGCAGGGGTGCTGAGGAAGAGGATTTTTTGGAATGTATGCGGGATAGTTATCTAAATCAACATGTAGAGGAACCAACGAGAGAGCAGGCTAATTTAGACTGGGTATTGAGTAATGAAGGGTTAGTTAGCAGTCTTGTTGTACATGCCCCCTTGGGCAAGAGTGACCATAATATGGTTGAGTTCTTCATTAGGATGGAGAGTGACATTGTTAATTCAGAAACAATGGTTCTGAACTTAAAGAAAGGTAACTTTGAGGGTATGAGACGTGAATTGGCCAAGACTGACTGGCAATTAATTCTAAAAGGGTTGACGGTGGATATACAATGGAAGACATTTAAAGACTGCATGGATGAACTACAAAAATTGTTCATCCCAGTTTGGCAAAAGAATAAATCAGGGAAGGTAGTGCATCCGTGGATAACAAGGGAAATCAGGGATAGTATCAAAGCGAAGGATGATGCGTACAAATTAGCCAGAAAAAGCAGCATACCGGAGGACTGGGAGAAATTCAGAGACCAGCAGAGGAGGACAAAGGGCTTAATTAGGAAAGGAAAAATAGATTATGAAAGAAAACTGGCAGGGAACATAAAAACTGACTGCAAAAGTTTTTATAGATATGTGAAAAGAAAGAGATTAGTTAAAACAAATGTAGGTCCCTTGCAGTCAGAAACGGGTGAGTTGATCATGGGGAACAAGGATATGGCGGACCAATTGAATAACTACTTTGGTTCCGTCTTCACTAAGGAAGACATAAATAATCTGCCGGAAATAGCAGGGGACCGCGGGTCAAAGGAGTTGGAGGAATTGAGTGAAATCCAGGTTAGCCGGGAAGTGGTGTTGGGTAAATTAAATGGATTAAAGGCCGATAAATCCCCAGGGCCAGATAGGCTGCATCCCAGAGTACTTAAGGAAGTAGCTCCAGAAATAGTGGATGCATTAGTAATAATCTTTCAAAACTCTTTAGATTCTGGAGTAGTTCCTGAGGATTGGCGGGTAGCAAACGTAACCCCACTTTTTAAGAAGGGAGGGAGAGAGAAAACGGGGAATTACAGACCAGTTAGTCTAACATCGGTAGTGGGGAAACTGCTAGAGTCAGTTATTAAAGATGGGATAGCAGCACATTTGGAAAGTGGTGAAATCATTGGACAAAGTCAGCATGGATTTACAAAAGGTAAATCATGTCTGACGAATCTTATAGAATTTTTCGAGGATGTAACTAGTAGCGTGGATAGGGGAGAACCAGTGGATGTGGTGTATCTGGACTTCCAGAAGGCTTTCGACAAGGTCCCACATAAGAGATTAGTTTACAAACTTAAAGCACACGGCATTGGGGGTTCAGTATTGATGTGGATAGAGAACTGGCTGGCAAACAGGAAGCAAAGAGTAGGAGTAAACGGGTCCTTTTCACAATGGCAGGCAGTGACTAGTGGGGTACCGCAAGGCTCAGTGCTGGGACCCCAGCTATTTACAATATATATTAATGATCTGGATGAGGGAATTGAAGGCAATATCTCCAAGTTTGCGGATGACACTAAGCTGGGGGGCAGTGTTAGCTGTGAGGAGGATGCTAGGAGACTGCAAGGTGACTTGGATAGGCTGGGTGAGTGGGCAAATGTTTGGCAGATGCAGTATAATGTGGATAAATGTGAGGTTATCCATTTTGGTGGCAAAAACAGGAAAGCAGACTATTATCTAAATGGTGGCCGACTAGGAAAAGGGGAGATGCAGCGAGACCTGGGTGTCATGGTACACCAGTCATTGAAAGTGGGCATGCAGGTGCAGCAGGCAGTGAAGAAAGCGAATGGTATGTTAGCTTTCATAGCAAAAGGATTTGAGTATAGGAGCAGGGAGGTTCTACTGCAGTTGTACAGGGTCTTGGTGAGACCACACCTGGAGTATTGCATACAGTTTTGGTCTCCAAATCTGAGGAAGGACATTATTGCCATAGAGGGAGTGCAGAGAAGGTTCACCAGACTGATTCCTGGGATGTCAGGACTGTCTTATGAAGAAAGACTGGATAGACTTGGTTTATACTCTCTAGAATTTAGGAGATTGAGAGGGGATCTTATAGAAACTTACAAAATTCTTAAGGGGTTGGACAGGCTAGACGCAGGAAGATTGCTCCCGATGTTGGGGAAGTCCAGGACAAGGGGTCACAGCTTAAGGATAAGGGGGAAATCCTTTAAAACCGAGATGAGAAGAACTTTTTTCACACAGAGAGTGGTGAATCTCTGGAACTCCCTGCCACAGAGGGTAGTCGAGGCCAGTTCATTGGCTATATTTAAGAGGGAGTTAGATGTGGCCCTTGTGGCTAAGGGGATCAGAGGGTATGGAGAGAAGGCAGGTACGGGATACTGAGTTGGATGATCAGCCATGATCATATTGAATGGCGGTGCAGGCTCGAAGGGCCGAATGGCCTACTCCTGCACCTAATTTCTATGTTTCTATGTTTCTATGTAAAAGAACTTGTAATTAACACAGGGTAATTAACTTAAGGGTAGTGTTAAATAATACAGATCCTTTAAAGGTGAATTTCTGCAAGGTAAATAAGTGAAAAGCTGTTAGAAGTTGGGGGTAAGGTGCATTAGAATCAGATTCAGATTCAGATTCAATCTTTATTGTCATTGTGCAGTGTACAGTACAGAGACAATCATTCTAAGGCATGGAGTCTTGCAGCGTGGAAACAGGCCCTTCTGCCCAACTTGCCTACACCAACCAACATGTCCCATCTACACTAGTCCCACCTGCCCGCATGTAGTCCATTAACCTCCAAACCTATTCTAACCATATAACTCTCTGAATGTTTCTTAAGCATCGTGTAGCACCTGCCTCAACTACCTCCTCCGGCAGCTCACTCCATACACCGACCACCCTTTGTGTAAAAAGCTTTTGTTGCGTGCTAACCAGTCAGCAGAAAGACAATACATGATTACAATCGATCCATTTAGAGTGTGAAGATTCATGATAAGGGAATGACGTTTAGTGCAAGGTAAAGGGCCTGTCCCACTTTCACGACCTAATTCACGACCTCTGCCGAGTTTGCCCTTGACTCATACTCGCAGCATGGCCGTCACCAGGTCGTAGGAGGTTGTAGGTAGGTCGTAGCAGGCCGTAATGCTAGTCGTAGGTACTCGTGGCATCAAGTAGGTCAGGGCGATTTTCTAGCCTGATGAAAAATGTCCACGAGTAAAAAAGGTCGTGAATTAGGTCGTGAAAGTGGGATAGGCCCTTTAGGCCAGCAACGTCCAATCAAGGATAGCCCAAGGGTCATCAAAGAGGCAGATAGTAGTTCAGCACTGCTCAACTACTATCTACCTCTGGGCAAGAGCATCTGTGCATCTACCCAATCTATTCCTCTCATGATTTTGTACACCTCTATAAGATTTCCCCTCATCCTCCTGTGCACCCAAGAATAGAGTCCCAGCCTGCTCAACCTTTCCCTATAGCTCAGGTCCCCGAGTCCTGGCAACATCCTTGTAATGCTTTCCTGCAACCTTTCTAGCTTAACATCCTTCTTATAACTGGGTGATCTTGTTCGGTTTTGAGTCCTATTCCTAAAAACATGTCTGCTGTAAGCACACACCTTAGTTTAGTTTAGAGTTGCAGTGCAGAAACAGGTCCTTTAGCCCACCGGGTTCGCGTCGACCAGTGATCACTGCACACTAGCACTATCCTATATAGTGAGCAATTATCATTGTACGACTTTGGAGGGTGGGAGAAAACTGGAGCACCCGGAGAAAACCCACGTAGTCACAGGGAGAACATGCAAACTCTGCACAGATAGTACCCATAGTCAGGATCGAACTGGGGCAGCTGACACTGTCAGACAGTAATTCTAACGCTGTGCCACCGAGCCGCACAATCAATGCCGCCCTATCTATGCCTCACATAATTCTATATACTTCTATCAAATCTCTCCTCAACCTCCGACATTCCAGAAAACACAATCCAAGTCTACAAAACTTTAACTAACATTAGCAAATTTGCAGATGACACAAAGCTGGGTGGCAGCGTGAACTGTGAGGAGAATGCTATGAGAATGCAGGGTGACTTGGACAGGTTGAGTGAGTGGGCAGATGCATGGCAGATGCAGTTTAATGTGGATAAATGCGAGGTTGGTAGCAAAAACAGGAAGGCAGATTATTATCTAAACGGTGTCAAGTTGGGAAAATGGGAAGTACAACGGGATCTGGGGGTCCTTGTTCATGAAAGCGAATGGCATGTTGGCCTTCATAACAAGAGGAGATGAGTGTTGGAGTAAAGAGGTCCTTCTGCAGTTGTACAGAGCCTTAGTGAGACCACACCTGGAGTATTGTGTGCAGTTTTGGTCCCCTAATTTGAGGAAGGACATTCTTGCTATTGAGGGAGTGCAGCGTAGGTTCACAAGGTTAATTCCCGGAATGACAGGACTGGCATATGCTGAGAGAATGGAGCGGCTGGGCTTGTACACTCTGGAATTTAGAAGGATGAGAGGGAATCTTATTGAAACATACAAGATTATTAAAGGTTTGGACAAGGTAGAGGCAGGAAACATGTTCCCGATGTTGGGGGAGTCCAGAACCAGGGGCCACAGTTTAAGAATAAGGGTCAAGCCATTTAGAACGGAGATGAGGAAACACTTATTCACACAGAGAGTTGTGAGCCTGTGGAATTCTCTGCCTCAAAGGGCGGTGGAGGCCGGTTCTCTGGATACTTTCAAGAGAGATGCTCTTAAAGATAGCGGAGTCAGGGGATATGGGGAGAAGGCAGGAACGGGGTACTGATTGTGGATGATCAGCCATGATCACATTGAATGGCGGTGCCGGCTCGAAGGGCCGTATGGCCTACTCCTGCACCTATTGTCTATTTGTCTATTGTCTTTCCCTGTAGCTGAAACCCTCTAATCCTGGCAGCATTCTGGCAAACGTTGGAGGAAGGGCCAGGTGTGAAACTGACTGTGGATAAAGATGTTATAAATATTAGAAAGAACTGGGGAAGAAAATCACCTGTGATTAGACACGTCAAAAGATAATTTGCAAATTACTATATCAAATGATAGCGTGGTACATTGTAATCAATTTTTAGATGTCCTGGTGATTACGGCCATTAACAGATGGAGTTTTCTCCAGTCCCCCTGCTAACACATTCTTCCCCGAATGCATTTAGGGGCAGCAATTAAATGTGAAATTGAGGAATTTATTTTTTAATGAAATGCAAATCTCTTTTGCTTATTGCCACGGGTAACATTAGTTAAGTCAATTATTCTTCCTTAGACATTTATTTCCCTGTGGATAGCACGGGAGTGTGAGCAGGGGGAAATGTTTTGATATATTTAAAAAGGTTGTTTACATTTTGTGATCTTCAGTATTCATCTCACAGTTGGCATTTTTGTTGAGTTTTAACCCTGTGGATTTGCAAATACAACTGTTGGATAAACATTACCTTTTGTGACTGTAGGAGATATTAAAACATAACGCATTTCCAAGGTAATGGCACAAATTAATAGCAGTAATGAAAGGCACTTTTATAAGTTCATAAGTTATTCAATGAATTAATACAATTAAGTCACAGGAGCAGAATTAGGACATTCGGCCCATCAAGTCTACTCTGCCATTCAAGCGTGACTGATCCATCACCCTCTCAACCGCATTCTCCTACCTTCTATTATCTGAATGGTGGCCGATTAGAAAAAGGAGAGATGCAACGAGACCTGAGTGTCATGGTACACCAGTCATTGAAAGTAGGCATGCAGGTACAGCAGGCAGTGAAGAAAGCGAATGGTATGTTAGCATTCATAGCAAAAGGATTTGAGTATAAGAGCAGGGAGGTTCTACTGCAGTTGTACAGGGTCTTGGTGAGATCACACCTGGAGTATTGCATACAGTTTTGGTCTCCTAATCTGAGGAAAGACATTCTTGCCATAGAGGGAGTACAGAGAAGGTTCACCAGACTGATTCCTGGGATGGCAGGACTTTCATATGAAGAAATACTGGATAGACTCGGCTTGTACTCGCTAGAATTTAGAAGATTGAGGGGGGATCTTATAGAAACTTACAAAATGTTGGACAGGCTAGATGCCGGAAGATTGTTCCCGATGTTGGGGAAGTCCAGAACTAGGGGTCACAGTTTAAGGATAAGAGGGAAGTCTTTTAGGACCGAGATGAGAAAATCATTTTTTACACAGAGTGGTGAACCTGTGGAATTCTCTGCCACAGAAGGTAGTTGAGGCCAGTTCATTGGCTATATTTAAGAGGGAGTTAAATGTGGCCCTTGTGGCTAAAATGATCAGGGGTATGGAGAGAAGGCAGGGATGGGATACTGAGTTGGATGATCAGCCATGATCATATTGAATGGCGGTGCAGGCTCGAAGGGCCGAAAGGCCTACTCCTGCACCTATTTTCTATGTGTCTATAAATCCACCCCCCTCTGACTAAAGAAATTCCTTCTCATCTCATTTCTAAAGGTGCGTCCTTTTATTTTGAGGCCATGGCCTCTGGTCCTGGACTCTCCCACTAGTGGATACATCCTTTTCACATTCACTCCATCCAGGCCTTTCACTATTTGGTAAGTTTCAATGAGGTGCCCACTCATCCTTCTGAAGGATTTATTATGCAAATAGTGTCACAATCACAAAAATCCACTTGGACAGATGGGTCATTAGATCATTTAAAAAGAAGCTGTACAACATTTTATAATTAAAATGGTGAGTACGTTTCATTGTTTTAAAATCAACAGTTAATCGCTGAAAATTTAGTTTTTCATTCATTTGTGAAATTGTTTAATAAATTATGTATTTACATTTCAAATTGATATTGTCTATGCATGAGTGAAATGCTTGGCAATTTGAATGTAACTTTTCTATTTGGTGCTCCATTTGGTTTTGACAAAAGAATGGAAGGCTTATAATACCTACTTAGAGTCATATAGTCCTAGAGTCAACCAGTGTGGAAATAGGCCCTTCGTCCCAACTTGCCCACACTGACCAACATGCCCATCTATACTAGTCCCATCTGCCTGCGTTTGGCCCATATCACTCCAAACCTATCCTAACCAAATTCCTGTCCAAGCGTTTCAAAAGTTGCAATACTACCTGCCTCAAGTACCTCCTCCGGCAGCTCGTTCCATACACCCACTGCCATCAGTATGAAAGTGTTTCCCCTCAGGTTCATATTAAATTGGCCCCCCCTCAACTTAAACCTATGTCCTCGGGTTCTTGATTCCCCTACTCTGGGCAAGAGACTCTGCGTCTACCCAATCTATTCCTCTCATGATGTTGTACTTGAATGATAATATGTGCAGCATTTTATACACAGAAACTCGAAAGCGCGCACCACCAGACTCAGGAACAGCTTCTTCCCCTCTGTTATCAGGCTTCTGATTGGTCCTTCCATACGCTAGGGTACTGCCCGATTCACCTCTACCCCATTGCGGACATTGGACTTTGTCTTTGGAACTGATGCGCTACAATGCTGAGAACTATATTCTGCACTCTGTATCTTCTCCCTTTGCTCTAGTGTACTTGAGTTTTAACTGATTGTATTTACGTATGGTATATCTGATCTATTGGGACAGCATGCAAAACAAAGCTTTACACTGTACTTCGATACACGTGACAATATTAATAAAACTAAACATAAACCGAATCCTACACCTAAATATTGGAAGTTTTCCCTACCTGGTCGGTGAGGCAGCTTCTTCTCCGGGCTGCCCGTCGATCCGTCCTGGTGGCCTACCTGCGGGCTTGGAGCGCCGTTTCCTGGCGGGAACCGCCCAGCACCTCGGCCTCGGCGGCGGCACAGCATTGGAGCGCTGGAGCGGAGCGGAGCGGGCGATCCCTTGCCTGGGTCGCCGCGCTGGAGCGACGCGCTGGAGCTCTGGTGAGCTGGACCGCCGAGAGCAACAACTCCGGGCTGCGGGCTGCGGGCTGCGGAGCGGAGAGGAGGCGCCGACTTCAACAACGGGAGCCTGGGTGCTCCAAACCGGCGCGGCCTTGTCGGCTTCGGCAGCCGCGGGCTCCAACCAAGAAGCGGCCGTTCCAGGTGGCCCAGCCGCCGAAAGGACTCTCCCGACGCCGGGGCAAGACCACCCGGTGAGAACGGCCAGGGACATCGGGCCTCCGTAGAGGCAATTGCGGTGGCCTCAATAGGCCTGACTTTGGGGTGAACATGGGGTGGGGACTGGACATTGTGCCTTCTCCCACAGTGCTATCCACTGTGGGGGGATGATTTTTTTGTCTAACTGTAGTCTTGTAGGTCTGTGTCCAAGATGGCTGCCGTGAAGGGAGAGTGGACGCTGGCACGAATTGGTTGCCGCTGCTCTCTCTTCACACTGTGTTTTTGATTTTCTGTTTTTGGATTGAATTCTGTTTTTAATTTGTGTCTCTATGATGTCTTTATTATTTGTTATATTCCGATTATATGTTATTCCGATTAAATGTCTATTATTGTTATGTCTGTATTCTTTCTTTATGTGCTGCACGGAGAGGACGCTGGCGCTGTTTGTTCGCCGCTTCTCCGTTTGCTATTGTCTGTTACTATTGTAAAGCGACTTTGAGTCTTAGAAAAGCGCTATAAAAATAAAATTTATTATTATTATTATTATTATTAACCTACAAACCAGGTGCAAGAGAGCTCTCAGTACATTGTCTTTCCTCCATTCTTTCCATCACCTTTGGAAACTTTTATTGCTGTTTATCAACATGAGGATCAAAGGTGTCCTCATTAAAGTCAAAGAAGCCATTATGAGACTGAGAAACAAGAATAAAACTGTTAGAGATAACAGCCAAACCTTAGGCTTAGCAAAATCAACTGTTTGGAACATCATTAAGAAGAAAGAGAGCACTGGTGAGCTTACTAATCGCAAAGAGACTGGCAAGCCAAGGAAGACCTCCACAGCCAATGACAGAAGAATTCTCCATAATAAAGGGAAATCTCCAAACACCTGTCCAACAGATCAGAAACTATTCAGGAGTCAGATGTGGATTTGTCAATGACCACTGTCCGCAGAAGAAAGCATGAACAGAAATACAGAGGCGACACTGCAAGATGCAAATCACTGGTCAGCCGCAAAAATAGGATGGCCAGGTTACCAAGAAGTACTTAAAAGAGCAAACACCGTTCTGGAAAAAGGGTCTTGTGGACAGATGAGATGAAGATTAACTTATATCAGAGTGATGACAAGAGCAAAGTATGGAGGAGAGAAGAAACTGCCCAAGATCCAAAGCATACCACCTCATCTGTGAAACCTGGGCATGTATGGCTGCTGAAGGTACTGAATCACTTATCTTCATTGATGATACAACTGCTGAAGGTAGTAGCATAATGAATTCCGAAGTGCTTAGACACATTCTATCTGCTCAAATTCAAACAAATGCCTCATAACTCATTGGCCGGCAGTTCATTCTACAGCAAGACATCCCAAACATACTGCTAAAGCAACAAACGAGTTTTTCAAAGCTAAAAAAATGTCAATTCTTGAGTGGCCAAGTCAATGACCCAATCTGAACCCAATTGAGCATGTCTTTTATATGCTGAAGAGAAAACTGAAGGGGACTAGCCCCCAAAACAAGCATAAGCTAAAGATGGCTGCAATACAGGCCTGGCAGAGCATCACCAGAGAAGACACTCAGCAACTGGTGATACCCATGAATCTCCCTGACTTAATGCAGTCATTGCATGCAAAGGATAGGCAACAAAATACTAAACATGACTACTTTCATTTACATGGCATTGCTGTGTCCCAAACATTATGGTGCCCTGAAATGGGGGGACTATGTATAAACACTGCTGTAATTTCTACATGGTGAAACCAAAATGTATGAAAATGGCCTTAATTAAAATCTGTCAAGGTGCACTTTAACCACATGTGATTTTTTCTATTACAAATCTCAAATTGTGGAGTACAGACCAAAATAAATAAATGATGGGTCTTTGTCCCAAACATTATGTAGGGCCCTGTATAAACTCCGTACAGACAGCACCCAAGGTCAGGATCGAACCCGGGTCTCTGGCGCTGTGAGGCAGTGACTCTACCAGCTGCGCCACTGTACAGTCCTGATTGTAGTCTATGATAGCTGTTTTTTGCTGTTAGCTTCAACAACAAAAACTGTAACAATGATATTAGTTTCTGTCATTCCCACTGAGTCATGGAGCTGGAAATACAATTTTGTTTCATATTTCAGAATCTTCAATTGATAGTTGAGCCTGGTGGGACCTGTGCCATTTTATTGAGAGAGACATTAGAGACGATTGCTGGGATTCTTCGCAAAAATCCTGGTACCATGTCCAGCCACAGGTGAAGTTTAATTCAGTTTAAAAATCCAACGTGGAAACAGGCCCTTCGGCTCACTGAGTCCACGCTGACCAGCGATCACCCGATATCGCGTTCTATCCCACACAATAGGGACAATTTACAGAAAACCTGCACGTTTGTGGAGTGCGGGAGGAAACCGGAGCACCCAGTGAAAACACCACGCGGCCACAGCGAGAACGTACAAACTCCGTACAGACAGCACCCGGGGTCAGGATCTAAACCGGGTCTCTGGCTCAGGAAGGCAGCAACTCTACCGCTGCGCCACTGTGCCTATATTAAACAAATTTTATTTTCTATTTGTTATATACATTTGATAAACATTGCCACAGAAAATTAAGGTTAAAAAGACAGACAGAAATATATCGGTTAGCTTAGTGTCTTGCAACAGACTCTTCGGCCCAACTCATTAATGTTGACCATGATGCCCATCTAAGCTAGCCCTGTTTGCCCACGTTTGTCCAACATACAGAAGGCTGAAGAGATGTCATTGTTCTAACATTTCTCTAACTTCAAGTAACCCCTGCATTCCCTCTCTCTCTATCTCTCCGCACCCAAGTCGCACCAGCTTCTCGTTCTCACCTAGCAAACAGCTAACAATGGACTGTTTCCTTTATCATCGTTACTATTTTGCATATCTTTCATTCATTCGTTCTATATCTCTCGACATCATCGTCTATATCTCGTGTTTCCCTTTCGCCTGACTAGTCTGAAGAAGGCTCTCGACCCGAAACGTCACCTATTCCTTCTCTCCAGTGATGCTGCCTATCCCGCTGAGTTACTCCAGCATTTTGTGCCTATCTTTGGTTGAAACCGGCATCTGCAGTTCCTTCCTGAAAACGTGTTGTCATTGTTGTTGCTTTGTTTAAGATGGGAAGTAGAGATAATCCAGCATATTTACAGGGCAATGAGCCTAAGGAAACCTTTTGAGAAGGTTCTTGAGGATAGGATCTATCTCCTATTTGGGAGAGAATCAGGGAGAGTCAGGTTTTGTTTGCGGCAGGCCGTGTCTTGCTAACTCGATTGAGTTTTTTGAGGAGATGACAAAGACTATTAACGAGGGTTGAGAAGCAGATGTACCTGCATGGAGCTCGTGTACCTTCATCCTCTGACGTCCCTGAGAAAAAAATCCAAGTCTGTCCAACCTCTCCATCTATTTAATACCTGTTGATCCAGGCAACATTCTCAATGGTCCAAATTGTACTTTATTGTTACCTATGCACTGCACAGTGAAATTCTTGCACGAGTTGCCATGTTTTGGCGCCATTTACAAAACCATAAGTCCAATGTCTGGTAAACCTCCTCTGCACCCTTTCCAAAGTCTCCACACAGCGGGTGGGGAACCTTTTTATGTTGGAATGCCGCATTAAGTTAGCTGCAATCTAATAAGGCCGCATCGAAGAAACTTCAATTAGATATACTTCAAAATGTAAAAATCTAACTACTATGTACAGGTACTAACTTCAAGAAAATGATTTTTTTTTGTTAATTCTAAAGTTAACTAACCTTTTAATGACTTTGTTGTGACTGCTTTCTATAGTCTAGAGTCGCATTAGAACGCATTAAAATAGCCCTCATGAATTACTAATGTTTTAATTGTGGCCGTCAGTCGGGGAGGATTATTTTGTTGAATCTTCTTTTACTCTTTGGTATTTTAAATACGTTCATTTTAAGATAAAAATAAAAATAATAAAAGACGAATAAAAAACATATTAATAAAAATAAAAGGATTTGTTCTACAAAATTTGGATTCATTCAAAAGGCCGCACTTAATGGCCTAGAAGGCCGCAGGTTCCCCACCCCTGCTCCACACCCTTCGCCAGTAATATCCTTAAAAAAACCCAATTGAGATTTGGGCAGTTTGCACCCCAGCGGTATGAACATTGACGTCTCTAATTTTAGGTAGTCCTTACTTTCTCCTCCCCTTCTCAGCTCTCCCTCAGCCCACTGGCTCCACCTCTTCCTTTCTTCTTCCCGGCCCCCCCCCCCCCCCCACATCAGTCTGAAGAAGGGTTTTGGCCCGAAAAGTTGCATATTTCCTTCGCTCCATAGTTGCTGCCTCACCCGCTGAGTTTCTCCAGCATTTTTGTCTACCTGAGATTTGTTAAACAAGTTTCACTTCATAAAACAAAGTTGACTCTTTCTAATCATGTTATGTGTTTCCGATCTAATCAGGTTATGTGTTCCCCTTTTACAATGTCCTTATTGAGAAGATTATAACACCTTTCCAACAGAAGTCAGGCTAGTCTATAGCCTCTTATTTTTCCTTTTCGACTTTTTAAAGTGCCACGTTATATTTTCTCAGCTTAATTTATTATCATCTATATCTGAGTGCGAGTAAACTCACTTGTTCACATGAAGTTCACAGAGTAAACGGTGTACACACGGTAATGTAACAAGGGCGGCATAGTGGCGCAGCAGTAGAACTGCTGTCTCTCAGTGCTCGACACCCGGGTTCGATCCTGACCTCGGGTGCTGTCTATGTGGAGTTTGTACGTTCTCCCTGTGACCGCATTGGTTTTCTCCGGGTGCTTCTGCTTTCAATACAGCTCATCCCCTCCATGACACACTGGTCAACCTGAGGAGCACCTTCAACAATAGACTGGTTCCACCGGTCAATGGCTTATAACTCCTCCCCGTCTGTCATGGGGCAGACTGAGTCTGACTCCCCTCCTCCCCACCCCCCAATATTTGCACATCCCCCAAGCCTTTCCATTCGTCGCTTTAATTTAATGTTTGATGTATTTTGTGTTTTTATGACTGTTGGCAGATCAATTTCCTTCCTGGGCGTTTGTGTACGATCCACTGCAACATACATGGTAAAACATAGGTCTTTATTCCATTCATAAATACAGAGCATTTAAGTTGCACAGCCGTGCTCATGAAGCTCAGCATACGTTCTGCTAGCTGGCTGTCAGTGTTAGTGCAGTACCGAAATACCATGTAATGGGTGGCATGCATTATATGTGTAGTGGAGATTATAAATGGCATGAATTCATAAAGGTTAATCTACACTGGGATAAATAAAGTTCCATCATATCGTATCGTAATCCTTTCATTTAGTTTATAGTCACGTGTACCGAGGTACAGAGAAAAGCTTTTGTTGCATGCTAACCAGGCAGTGGAAAAGCAATACATGATTACAATCAAACCATCAACAGTGTGCAGATACACGATGAAGGGAATTAATGTGAATAACATTTAGTGCAAGGTAAAGTCCAGTAAGGTCCAATCAAAGATAGTACGAGGATCTCCAACGAGGTAGATGGTTGTTCAGGACCGCTCTCTAGTTGTTGGAAGGGTGGCTCAGTTGCCTGATAACAGCTGGGATGAAACTGTCCCTGAATCTCCCACTTTCCTCCCACATTGTCAACACGTGCAGATTTGTAGGTTAATTGGCTTGTATAAATTGTCCCTAGTGTGTAGGACACAGAACTAGTGTCCGGGTGATCGATGGTCGGCGGGCAGAAGGGCATGTTTCCACGCTGATTCTCAATGCTAATGTTAACTGCATGAGAGATACACCAATGAGTGCAAAATGGCAGAATGGTGCAAGATTGTAGTGCAAACCTAATTTCCACTCTGTTGGGACTGTATAGACTGGATAGACTCGGCTTGTACTCGCTAGAATTTAGAAGATTGAGGGGGGATCTTATAGAAACTTACAAAATTCTTCAGGGGTTGGACAGGCTAGATGCAGGAAGATTGTTCCCGATGTTGGGGAAGTCCAGAACAAGGGGTCACAGTTTAAGGATAAGGGGGAAGTCTTTTTGGACCGAGATGAGAAAAAAAAAATTCACACAGAGAGTGGTGAATCTGTGGCATTCTCTGCCACAGAAGGTGGTTGAGGCCAATTCATTGACTATATTTATGAGGGAGTTAGATGTGGCCGTTGTGGCTAAAGGGATCAGGGGGTATGGAGAGAAGGCAGGTACAGGATACTGAGATGGATTATCAGCCATGATCATATTGAATGGCGGTGCAGGCCCGAAGGGCAGAATGGCCTACTCCTGCACCTATTTTCTATGTTTCTATGTATTACTAATGCTTCTGCTCCCACTGAAAGTTTGTAATATAGTCTTGACTGGAGTTTAAAAAAGAGCAGCGAATCCTAGTCATGGGCCTTTCAGCAAGCTGCCAAAAGCTTTGACTAGCTTTTCCTGTGGGTATTTTCCATCAAAACGCGGGCACTTAATGTGGCTGATATATGCTCATCGTTCGCTGTGGACTCTCACCACCTCAGGGCAGATGGAAATGAGCAAAGCATCTAGCATTCTCAACATTGTTCATATCCTGAATTATTAACACTATTGTCGTCATCAACATTCAGAGGAGGCTGAAACTCAAGTTTGTTTATATGAAACTTGGGCCTTTGAAATTGTGATTTCAACATTTGGTTAAACCTTCCGATCCTCACTGAAGGCATGACTGATTTTTCCATTTTGCAGAGGAGGTTTATTCAGAAGAATGATGCCTGGATTACAGGGTATTAGCTACAGGGAGAGGTTGGACAGACTTGGATTGTTTTCCCTGGAATGCCGAAGGTTGTGGTGAGATCTGATAGAGTCATACAATAGACAATAGGCAATAGGTGCAGGAGTAGGCCATTCGGCCCTTCGAGACAGCACCGCCATTCAATGTGATCATGGCTGATCATCCTCAATCAGTACCCCGTTCCTACCTTCCGCCATATCCCCTGACTCTGCTATCTTTAAGAGCCCTATCTAACTCTCTCTTGAAAGTATCCAGAGAACCAGCCTCCACCGCCTTCTGAGGCAGAGAATTCCACAGATTCACAACCCTCCGTGTGAAAGAGTTTTTCCTCATCTCCGTTCTAAATGGCATACCATTATTCTTAAACTGTGACCCCTGATTCTGGACTCCCCCAACATCGGGAACATGTTTCCCTCCCTCTCATCCTTCTAGCCGCTTCATTCTATCAACATATGACAGTCCTGTCATCCCAGGAATCCCAGCGTGGAAACAGGCCCTTTGGCCCAACTTGCCCACTACGACTAACATGCCCCATCAACACTAGTCCCACCTGCCTGCGTTTGGCCCCTGTTAGAAACCTGTCGCGCCAGGGTCTTGGGCCTGTCCTACTTTGGCCGTCAGTTCTGCGACAGGCCGTTGGCGCTACAAAAATTTCGGAGCCCCGCGCGATGTTGCGCACAACTACATACCCCTCTGTGCTTCTCAGTGGGACCGGCCCCGCGCGACCATACGATGCCCGTGCGCCTCAATGCTACCACGAGGTCGCGTAATTTGCGTGTCAAGGACACGTAAGTGGGACAGGCCCTTTATGGCTTGATTGTAATCATGTATTGTCTTACCACTGACTGGTTAGTAGGGAACAAAAGCTTTTCATTGTACCTCGGTACACGTGACAATAAACTAGACTAAACTAAACTAATCCAGCAGAGAAGGAGTGAGTCGAACTCTACCAGCTTGCTGAAAGAGCCCTTGGTTCCTCTCCTTCCCTTTCTTTCCCAACACCCTGCATATTTTTTTCCCCTCTTGTAAGAATATATCCTATTTCCTTTTGAAACTTTATTATTGAATCAGCTTTCACCACCCTTTCAGAGAGTGCATTCCAGGCCTTAACTAACTCTCTGCATGCTGTAGAAAAAAGACTTTGCATTCCCACTTTGACATTTTTGACGATTTATCTTCGGCCTCCAGTTTCTCGCTCTGATGCCAATGGAAATAGAAGACGGCAAGCTATCAAAACCCCACAGCATCTTGAAGTGTAAATGTCAACATTTAACATTTTAGCATCGTCAGCAGATTTATAGAGTGAGTGGGGAACTTTTTTCTGAGGGTCAAAGCTCCGCATACGTGTGCGTTTCTTGGACCTTACTGAGTGGACAAGTCGTCCAGGAAAAGTTTTGTTCTAAACTATTCAAGACTATTTTGTTCTCTTTCTTTTTCTGCTTTCTGCTGACCTTTGTCCATTAGACCTTGAGAGTAAGCTAGTCAAAGGGCATGGAGACAGGGCCTTCAGCCCAACTTGTCCCTGCTAACCCAGATGCCCCATCTAAGCTCGTCCCACCTGCCCTCCTGCGTTCTACCATACTTCACAAACCCTTAATGGTAGAGGAGATCCGATGGGCCGAATGGCCTACTTCTACTCCTATGACTTATGAACTCATTCTCCCCTCTCCCTTCGGGCAAAAGGTACAGAAGTGTGAAAACACACACCTCCACATTCAGGGGCAGTTTCTTCCCAGCTGTTATCAAGCAACTGAACCATCTTACCATAACCAGAGAGCAGTGCTGAAATTCTATCTACCTCATTGGTGACCGTCAGACTATCTTTGGTCGGACTTTACTGGCTTTATCTTGCACTAAACTTTTTTCCCTTATCCTGTATCTGTACACTGTAAATGGCTCGATTGTAATCATTTATTGTCTTTCCTCTGTCTGGTTAGCGCGCCACAAAAACTTTCCTCGGTACCTCTGTACACATGACAGTAAACTAAAATAACTAAACTAACTATCTATCTAAACTAACTCATTCCATTGCAAAAGCTCCTCAAAGTGTGCCTTATTTGAAGAGGTTCTCCATCTCTCTCTAACGGAAGCTCTATTAGACTGTCTCTCACTGCTCCTTCTGAGATTTTTACTGCTCTCACTCTAAACCTTTCCTATCCATGCAACTGTCCAAGTGTCCTTTAAATGTTGTTATAGTACCTGCCTCCACTACCTCCTCTGTCAGCTTGTTCCATTCAGCAGCAAGACAATACATGATCACAGTTAAGCAGTCCACAATGTACAGATTAGTTTAGTTTATTGGCACGTGTATCAAGGTACAGTGAAAAGCTTTCGTTGCGTGCTAACCAGTCAGCAGAAAGACTGTACAGGGGCCCCTCGACCTACGATGGGGTTATGTTCTGATAAACCCATCGTAAATCGAAAATATTGCAAGTCGTAAACGCATTTAATACATTGCGACCACATGACCGGAAGCTCGCTGCCGTTGCCGAGCGTTTGCCGATCGGAAAGTCAAAGTATCGCGGGTTGAAGCTGTACATGATTACACTCAGGCCATTCACAGTGTATAGATACACGATAAAGTGAATAACACGAATAACGTTTAGTTACAGGATAAAATAAATAACATATAGCGCAGACCACCCATTCACACTAGTCCTATGCCATCCCACTTTCCCATCCACTCCCTACACACTAAGGGATATTTACAGAAGCCAATTAACCTACAAATCTCCCACGTCTTTGGGATGTGGCAGGAAACCGGAGCACCCAGAGGAAACCCACACGGTCATGTAAACTCCACATAGACAACCCCTGAGGTCAGCATTGAACCTGGGCCTCGGTCGATGTGAAACAGCAGATCCACCAGCTTGGGGACATATTCTCATAACATGTTTTTCATTCTATTCCAACCACTTTGTCACCTTAAAGTGAATGCAGTCATGAATCATTGTGCTTCTTTTTCAAACATTGTGTTATTTATTGCTGTTAAACATGCTTAGTAATAACAAAACTAGTTAAGGTGATTGAATGAAGCACTTGAACAGCAGCCAGGTTCTACTCTTTAAAGTTCAATGTATCTGTCTAACAAGTAAACATGAAACTATACAACCACATGCTTCTCTGTGGATTGTCACCTTGTCGTGGTGGAGAAGCTTGTGTGGTCCTGAGATCCTGAGAGCGATGCCGACTGGAGCTACGCTCCTGGTAGGGCCACCCAAGGCGGTAAGGATGAGGGGGAGGTCTCTGACAAAGAGCAATCCAACCAAGACCTCAACGCTAGACCAGGCGGAGGACGATGGCTGACCTTAGTGGAGCGTCACAACGGCTGGGAAGGCGGATGAAGGCTGCGGCAGAAAAGGGTCTCCGGTCGTCTTGGACCCCATGCCACTGGATCCTGACCCAGATCTGTCAAGGTCCATGGGGTGGCTGTCTGTGCACCAGTCTCCCCACGTTAAACAAAGTCACGCACAGGCGTCCACCATATAGGAGGACAGTCATACTTGTTTCGGGTGTCACCGATGACAAACACATGATTCAGTTTTTAGCTTGACTGTGTTTATCTACAGTGTTATCTGATCAGGTTGGATAATATGCAAAACAGAGCTTTTCACTGTACCTCAGTGCACGTAATAACACTATATCTGAATCCAAATGATGAGCGTTTGACGGCACTGGGCCTGTACTCGCTAGAGTTTAGAGGATGAGGGGACACCTCATTGAAACTTACTGAAGTGTGAAACTTCTGGGTGGAGAGGATGTTTCCACTCATGGAAAAGCGTGGATCCAGTTGGCATAACCTCAGAATAAAAGGACGCAGAAAAGGAGACGAGGAGGAATTTCTTTAGTCAGAAGGTAATGAATGTGTGGAAGTCATTGTCACAGTCATTCGGTATTTTTAAAGGGGGGGATTGACAGGATTAGTATGGGTGTCAGGGGTTATGGGGATAAGGCAGGAAATTGGGATTGAGAGGGAAAGATAGATCAGTCATGATTGAATGGTGCAGTAGACTTGATGGGCCGAATGACCTAATTCTACTCCTATGACATGAACATATGGTGAACTACTGCTGGAAAAAGTACAGAGAATATTTATGAGGATGTTGCCAGGACTAGATGGTCTGAGCTACAGGGAGAGGTTGAGTAGTCTGGGTCTGTATTCCTGGAGCGCAGGAGGATGAGGGGTGATCTTATGGAGGTGTACAAAATCATGAGAGGAATAGATCAGGTAGATGCATTTGTCCAGAGTAGGTGAATCGAGGACCAGAGGACATAGGTTTAAGGTGAAGGGGAAAAGATTTAATAGGAATCTGAAGAGTAACCTTTTCACACAAAGGGTGGTGGGTGTATGGAAGAAGCTGCTGGAGGAGGTAGTTGAGGCTAGGACTATCCCAACGTTTAAAAAACATTTAGACAGGTACATGGATAGGGCAGGTTTGGAGGGATATGGACCAAATGCAGGGAGGTGGGACTAGTGTAGCTGGGACATGTTGGCCAGTGTGGGCAAGTTGGGCCGAATGGCCTGTTTCCACTCTGTATCACTCAAACTTTACTTGCGCTTGATTGGAATGGTATGGAAGATCGAAGATTGAGAGAGCAAGTGATAAAGAAGGAAATCAGAGAACGTATGTTTTTGAATCACAAGAGATTGGATAGACCATAAGGTATCGGAGCAGAATTAGCCCATTTGGCCTGTCAAGGCTGCTCATCTGAAGGCCAAAATGTAGACCCATCGAGCAGTTATGTGTGTTATGAGCGGGTTCGATTGTAGAAGTACGGGAGACTAATGCAATGGTGTAGAGTCTTGGTGATATCGTATTTTGAGTACTGTGTAAAGTTTTTTACAAAAGGATGCAGTCGCCACATCAGGAGTGATGCAAAATTTTTTTGAATTGGATCCAGGGATGGTAGGGTCCATTAAAAGAGAAATTCAAGACACTGAAGCCATTTCTTGAGAGTTTAGACTAGATTTGGCGCAGCGTAGAGTTGCTGTCTCACAGCGCCAGAAACCTGGGTTCAATCTTGAGTGCGGCTGCTGTCTGTACGGAGTTTGTATGTTCTCTCTCTGAAGAATAAGGGGTAAGCCATTTAGAACAGAGATGAGGAAACACTTTTTCACAGAGACTTGTGAGTCTGTGGAATTCTCTGCCTCAGAGAGCAGTGGAGGCCGGTTACATAGAAACATAGAAAATAGGTGCAGGAGTAGGCCATTCGGCCCTTCGAGCCTGCACTGCCATTCAATATGATGATGGCTGATCTCTGGATACTTTCAAGAGAGAGTTAGATAAGGCTCTTAAAGATAGCGGAGTCAGGGGATATGGGGAGAAGGCAGGAACGGGGTACTGATTGGGGATGATCAGCCGTGATCACATTGAATGGCGGTGCTGGCTCGAAGGGCCGAATGGCCCACTCCTGCACCTATTGTCTATTGTCTATTGTGACAGTGTGGTTTTTTCCTGGGTGCTCACGCTTCCTCCCACACTCCAAAGACATGTAGGTTTGTGGGTTAATTAGCTTCGGTGAATCATAAATTTCCCCTCGTGTGTAGGATAGTGCTAGTGCACGGGTGATTGTTGGTCGGCATGGACTTGGTGGGCTGAATAGTCTGTTTCCACGCTGTATCACTAAACTAAACTGAACTCGATTGGATCCAGAGAAGAGGCTGCAGGTGCAGGGAACCTGCAATAAAAGCATTAAATTGCTGGAATCAATCAGTTGGTCAGACAGCATCTGTTGAAAAGAGACATTAATGTTTCAGATTTTATGGTCCTTTGCATTTTTGTTTTTGGGTTTGGAGAAAGGACAGCTGCACATTGTAAAACCTTGTTCGTGATTTGTAATGGAAGTTGACGTTTCTCTTGTGATTCCGAATCAAAGGTAACTTTCCCAAGCCGCTCCACATTAGGTATTCTAAGTACTCACAGAGAATTTCGCTGTGTGCCCTTTCTAGATTTTTTACAGTCCTGGTTTTCCATGTGCTTCATCTTTTTAATATTGCACATAATTAGGTCACATAATGCAGAACCAGTTCAACTAAATTACAAATTTCTCTCTCCGTCCTTCATAACCACAAGGGAAAATAGATAGACGCTCCCAGGACCCTTGCATAAGTTAGATGTTGCATAACGGCACAGTGGCACAGTGGCACAGCCTCTGGCCTTGCAGCGCCAGAGACCCCGGGTTCGATCCTGACTATGGGTGCTGCCTGTACGGAGTTTGTACGTTCTCCCCGTCACCTGCGTGGGTTTTCTCTGGGTGTTCCAGTTTCCTCCAACACTCCAAAGACGTACTGGTTTGTATGTTCATTGGCTTCTGTAAATTGTAAATTGTCCCAAGTGTGTGTAGGATAGTGCCAGTGTACAGAGTGATCCCTGGTCAGCGTGGACTCAGTGGGCTGAAAAGGTTATTTCCACACTGTATCTCTAAAGTCTTGTGTGCTTGGTAAAAGAGTTAGGCATGCCCATATTTAGAATGTATTGTAATTAAATTCTCGATTATTCTATATTTATTTTATATTTATATGGCCAATGCTAATTCTGACAGTTACGAACTGTGTGATAAAATCTATAATTTACTTCTATTGATCTTGTTTTTGTTTAATTTCATTCCCTTGTGACTTGTGGCGGCACGGTGGCGCAGCGGTAGAGTTGCTGCCTTACCAGGCCAGAGACCCGGGCTCCATCTTGACTGCGGGTGCTGTCGGTACGGAGTTTGTACCTTCTCCCCGTGACCCCGTGGGTTTTGTCTGGGTGCTCGGTTTTCCCCCACACCCCAAAGACGGGTTGGTAGGTAAATTGACAAAAAAAAAAGTTAAATGTTCCCTAGTGTGTAGGATAATGCTGGCGTGCAGGGATCGCTGGTCGGCGCGGACTCGGTGGGCCGAAGGGCCTGTTTCCGTGCTGGTACTCTATAGTCTAAAGTCGGATGAACCTTGCGGGAGATCCCACACAGAGACCACGTGGGAGCATCCGTGAGAACAGCTAGCCGACTTGTGGAAATGGCCGTATGCAACGGCTTAGCGCACTGCTACCGAGACTACCAAGATGGCAACTCAGAAATAAAGCAGTGGGCTTAAAGAATTGTTTCTGTAACAGTGAGTTAAAGCAAGTTGTCTATTATGTACAGTAAGTCGCCAAGTGCCTGTGCAATTGATTTTAGAGATACTATTAGTTTAGAGATACAGGGAAGGCAGTCTCACGAAGGCAGTCTGTACATTTGTACATGACAATCAGAATCCACTGTACATACTCCACTTCCTCTAAACCATACGATACGATACAATAGAAATGTACTTAGTTTAGTTTAGAGATACAGCGCAGAAACAGGCCCTTCGGCCCACCGGGTCCGTGCCGACCAGCGATCCCCGCATATTAACACTATCCTACACACACTAGGGACAATTTTTACATTTACCAAGCCAATTAACCTACAAGCTTCTGGTGACAATCAGTGGGAGCCACCAGATGATGGTGGTAGCAGAATTAGCTCGGGATACTTCCAGTTTCCAGCCCCACGACGTGGACACTTCTGCTATGGGGCCATTATTGGACTAAAAGGTTCAAAATGCCCCTTAATAATGTAAGAATTAGGATCGGGTAAAGACTTTTGGGTTCTCTGTCAAACTGTTGATGCATGAATAGCGAGGTGAGCCCGGGCCAAAGCTCTGATCCCTGCAACACACCATTGCTCCGTGCGAACCTGCCGTGGATTCCGTCATTCCTACTTTAGGAATTCTATTTACCAACCAGCTCTCTGTCCGACAAAATGCCGGGATAACTCAGCGGGTCAGGCAGTGTCTCTGGAGAACATGGATGGGTGACCTTTTGGGTCGGGGCCCCAATTCTCTGTCCATGTCAGTATGTTGCACTTTTCGAGTTGAAAGTCTTCTTCTTATCAGTCCTCACACAAGATTAGAAGTTGTTCTGCCAGAGCTGAACACACATCTCGGCATCTGCATACAATGGTGTCTGACTTGTCGCTTCTTGTGCTTCTTGAGTGTGGTGGTGGATAGATTGGTGGAAGCAGGGCCGCGACATGAACGCTCCTTCCTTGACCCCAGTTGGAAGTCACTGGATCAGCCATGATCACATTGAATGGCGGTGCTGGCTCGAAGGGCCGAATGACCTACTGCTGCACCTATTGTCTATTATTGTCTATTGACAGGGATTTTAACATCTTAGAACATTCCAGAACAAGTTAGTTGAAGGAAATAATTTGAAAGAAGATTGTGAAATGGCGATTTCAAACATTTCCATTGTCATTACTACGGGCAGGGAAGAGTAGATCGGACTTACGCAGTACGATAACAAAAACGGATCTTCCAGTCATTGTCTCTGGAACTGATGTTTCAGGTCAGAACCCCTCTTCAGACTTCGGCGGAATATGAGGTGCTGTTCCTTCAATTTCCGGTGTTGCTCACTCTGGCAATGGAGGAGACCCAGGACAGAGATGTTGTACCTTTTGTACCTTATCTCTGTCCTGGGTCTCCTCCATTGCCAGAGTGAGCAACACCGGAAATTGGAGGAACAGCACCTCATATTCTGCCTGGGTTGCTTGCGTCCGAGTGGCATGAACATTGAATTCTCCCAATTTTGCTAGCCCTTGCTGTCTCCTCCCCTTCCTTAACCCTCGAGCTGTCTCCTCCCATCCCCCCGCCCTCGGGCTCCTCCTCCTCCTCCCTTTTCCTTCCTTCCCCCCACCCCCCATCAGTCTGAAGAAGGGTTTCGGCCCGAAACGTCATCTATTTCCTTCGCTCCATAGATGCTGCTGCACCCGCTGAGTTTCTCCAGCATTTTGGTGTAAAAGAGTGATTGGTGGTCGGCGTGGACCCAGTGAACAGAAGGGCCTGTTTCCATACTCTGTCTTAAATGGATTTTTAACTCAAATGAATTGCAGTGCACTCATAGTTGTGAGCTGAAAGTGCGAGATGGCACATGCTGGAAATCAGTTTTCATTTATTTTCACGTGTACCGAGGTACAGTGAAAAACTTTTGTTGCGTGCTATCCAGTCAGCGGAAAGACAATACATGATTACAATCGATCCATTCACTGTGTACAGATACATGATAAGGAAATAATGTTTAATAAGGTAAAGCCAGTGAAGTCCAATCAAAGATAGTCCGAGAGTTTCCAATGAGGATGATAATAGTTCAGGACTGCTCTCTGGTTGTGGTAGGATGGTTCAGTTGCCTGATAACAGCTGGGAAGAAACTGTCCCTGAATCTGGAGGTGTGCGTTTTCACACTTCTATAACTTTAGCCTGATGGGAGAGGAGAGAAGAGGGAGTGGCCAGGGTGCGACTCGTCCTTCATTATGCTGCTGGCCTTGCCGAGGCAGCGTGAGGTATAAATGGAGTCAATGGAAGGCAGGTTGGCTGGTGTGAGTTGTCTGGGCACCACGTCCACAGTTCGCTGCAATTTCTTGCGGGAATTGCCTGAGTGGCAGTGGGATGGATATTGCGGCCTTTACTGATGTCATTATTGGAGAGGACAGCGCCCTGTGAATCACACTGTGGTTTTACATTACCGTAACCCAATCAAGCTCTTCAGATGTCCTAAAGTGCAAAAGTGAAACCTGAGCAGTTTATGTCTTCAGAACCCAAAGCTTAAATTACAGCTACCAATTCGGATCTCGTTTCTTGTAATAGTGTGCGCAGATCTTTTTTATTAAAAAAAGAACTTCATTCAGTTTTGCAGAGGACAATGGTGATTGTGCAGCTGAAATCACATTTTGAGGTGTAGGTGATGTAGAATTCAGTAGATGGATGTGACGAGGATGTTTCCACTAGTGGGAGAGTCCAGGACCAGAGGGCACAGCCTCAGAATTAAAGGGCGTACCTTTAGAAATGAGATGCGGAGGAATTCCTTTAGTCAGAGGGTGGTGAATCTGTGGAATTCATTGCCACAGACGGCTGTGGAGGCCAAGTCAATGGATATCTTTAAGGTGGCGATTGGCAGATTCTTGATTAGTATGGGTGTCAGGGGTTATGGGACGAAGGCAGGAGAATGGGATTGAGAGGGAAAGATAATTCAGCTATGATTGAATGGCGGAGAAGACTTGATGGGCCGAATGGCCTAATGCTGCTCCTCGAACTTGTGAACTAAAATTAAGTAAAATTGCTTCAAACCATTTCACAAAGTCTAAAAAGGCACATTATTAATATGTGTTTACATGGTATGCTTGAGAGCGATACCAAAATTGGTCTATAAAAGAATTTAGGTTTGTTATTGTCATGTGAACTGAGGTACAGTGAAAAGCTTTGTTTTGCATGCTGTCCAAGCAGATCAGATATACCATACACAGATACAATGTTTAAACTCAAGTACAATAGAGTACGCGGGGAGAATGTACAAACTTCGTACAGACTGCACCCGTAGTCAGGATCGAACCCGGGTCTCTGGCGCTGTGAGGCAGTAGATCTATTGCTGCACCACCGTGCCACCCTACAGACTGACTGAGAAGTAAATTGGCCCCTGTTCATCGCAGGCTGAGGCAGTGTGAAGTGTAAATGGAATCAATGTCTTATCCTCTCAGTCTGAAGAAGGGTCCCGATTTGAAACGTTGCCTATTCCCTTTTTCCAGAGATGCTGCCTAACCTGCTGAGTTACTCCAGCTTTTTGTGCCTCTCAATGGAAGAGAGGTTGGTTTTGTGTGATGGTCTGGGCTGCGTCCACAATTTTTTTGGGTCTTGGGTGGAGCTGTTCCCAAACCACGCTGTGATGCATCCCAATAAAAAGTAGCTGACATATTAGTTGTAGAAGCTCACTTTAATAGGAAATTTTCACAACATTTGAAACTAATTCACCGCCAAATTTGCAGGGATATAACATGCACAGTTCGGTCGAGGATGGTGTCAAAGGATAAAGAAAATCAGTGGTAGACAAAAATGCTGGAGAAACTCAGTGGGAGAGGCAGCATCTATGGAAACATAGATACATAGAAAATAGGTGCAGGAGTAGGTCATTCGGCCCTTCAAGCCTGCACCGCCATTCAATATGATCATGGCTGATCATCCATGGAGCGAAGGAATAGGTGACGTTTCGGGTTGAGACTTATTAGTGGATTACTTTTGAAAGTGTAGTGAAACTTATCAGCCTGTACATCCTCAATTGTTCCAGCACGGTGGAAATCTTTTTCACAACCCACAAATGCAAAGTCGACATATTTTGGCTCAGTTTACAAAGGAAAAAGAAAAAGTCTAAAGTCCGGTCCCCATATCCTTGGATTCGAGAGGAAACTTTGATTCGGAAGAAAGCCTCTGCTATCATGGGGAGATGGTGGAAACTCCACCTAGGTCAGGATTTAACCCAGGTTGCTACAGCTTCACCATATACATTCCTGGATATTGTGTTGACAACACACTGACTGCACTTTCAGAAGTAATCCACTGTTCATCACCATGATGTATAGGTAAGTGATGGAATCTGGGGGGAGTTGATTCTAACGTTTAATTGTTCTACATTGTTATTACTTAGATAGATTAGACTCATGGCAATCATGTTTTGATAGGATCAGAAACTGACTAACTTCCCTTCCAGAATGATGATGAATGCAGAACCTTTTAATCTGGTTACACATTCTGAAGCAAGAAAGGGAGCTGGGAGCTGGAGAGGTGATGTGCAAGGAACTGTGGTGTATTTTCCCCCACTGTAAACTTCCATCTTTCATTGCTGATGGATTTGCAGCTCCAACTCACAGGAGAGCAATTAATCTTCGTCTTCTGTCAGGACAGGGGTATCATTTAAGGTTTCCCAATGTCAATCATCCTTTTTTTGATGTGTTTTAAAAAAGTGAGGTGTCGGATATTATTGCAGAGGCAGCTTTGGACTGAAGAAGGTCCCTGACCCGAAACGTCGCCTGTCCATTTCCTCCATGGACGCTGCCTGACCTGCTGTGTTCCTCCAGCACTTTGTGTCTTGTTGATGATTCCAGTCCCTGCAGTTCAACTTAGTTTAGAGATACAGTGCGGAAACAGACCCTTTGTCCCACCGAGTCCTCGCTGACCAGCGATCCCCGCACATTAACTCTGTCCTACACACTAGGGGGAGAATTTACCATTTTACCAAGGCCAATTAGCCTACAAACCTCTACGTCTTTGGAGTGTGGGCGGAAACCGGAGCACCCGGAGAAAACCCACGCAGGTCACGGAGAGAATATACACACTCCATACCGACAGCACCCGTAGTCAGGATCGAACCCGGGTCTCTGGCGCCGTAAGGCAGCAACTCTACCGCTGCGCCAGCCTTCCCTTCCTTGCCTCTCTTCCAGCATCATTGGCAGACTTGTGGGAGGATGTGCTGCATTTTCTTTAGATATTTTGCATGCGCAGGGCCAAGCTCTGTTTGGACACATGCCCCCAAATCAGATACAATGATGTCTATGCCAATCGTTAATTGACATGGGTAATTGGGTTAAATACTGCTACAGATCAGTTCCAGTCAGAAGATGGTCGTTTGGCTTTGCACTAATATGTACTGAAGAACTTTTTGTCCTTCTGTGAATGAACTGTAGGCTTTTGTAAATAGGATATTGATTGATTTTTTGATTTATGGAAAGATTTATTTCGAGAGGACTAGAATATAAAGACAGGGATGTAATGGAGAGGTTCTATAAGGCGCTGGTCAGACCATATCTGGAGTATTGTGAGCAGTTTGGGGCCCAATATCTGAGGAAGGATGTGCTGGCCTTGGTGAGCCCAGTGGAGGTTTACAAGAATGATCCCAGCAATCAGAATCCCAGGGTGTCAGGTTATGGGGGGAAGGCAGGAGAATGGGGTTAGGAGGGAGAGATAGATCAGCCATGATTGAATGGTGTAGTAGACTTGATGGGCCGAATGGACGAATTCTGCTCCTATAACTTATGTACTAATTTTCTCAGTTTAGGCAGCCACAAACTATTTAAACAAATTCCTTTACCATCCGTGCAGTTTAGTTTCACCTTTACATATATTTTAATGAAATAACACATGGTAAGTGCTTTTCCATGTCAAAATATCCACTCTGGCTATTATTTTTTCCGTTTAATTTTGCTTTATTATTTCAGTGGCAGGAAATTGAGCTGTAATAGAGTTGCTCAGATGACAGAGTGAGAACCAACCTTGTGTTCTGTTCTCCAAGTGTTATTAATGACTTTCTGTCATCCTCTAGAAAGTACATGGGTGCCCCTGTTCGTGTACCTAATCAACGTGCTAAGCCGGAAACTGAAAGAGCTTTTGCACACTGCTCAAGTTCTCTTATATTTTAAATTACTATAACAGAACGCTGTTAATGTAGTGAAAGACAATAGAGCGGTCATTTCTCGGCTTGTGTTAATAACACAGTCAGCAAAGTCTGAAAAGCCTGTCGACCCAAAACGCCACATTTAGTTTCGTTTAACGATACAGTGCGGAAACGGGCCCCTCGGCCCACCGAGTTCGCACCGGTGATCGCCACACACTAATGCCCCTGTCCCGCTTAAGAAACCTGAACGGAAACCTCTGGAGACTTTGTGTAGGTATGTTGCAAAGCCAACCTGAAGCGTCGTTGAAGATCTGCTGCTGAGGGTGTGCGCGATTTTGGCGCCGTTTAGAGGGGGCGGGTTTAAAACGCGATTTTCTCTAAGCTGTTCAAATCGAAGATGTTCAGCCTAGTTAATTATTAACGAAAAATCGCTGGAAGACCCCGTCGCAAAAGCTATTATTAGGTTTAAAGGCCTTGAATAATAGTTATAGTAGTTTAAAAATCAATCTCTAAACCCGCGAACACCAGCAACCGCAGAGTCTCATAAAGCAAATAGCAGAAGTTAGGTTGTATATTTTTACATTAAAAAGGGCTTCTAAAGATCCCTTTATACAAAATTTAATATTGCGAGTAGCTCAATTTGGGCCCATTATATCGCGCAGTATTTTTCTGGGCATTTGGGGCACAAATCTACCGCAATGTGAACGTTCTAAACCAGCGCGTTCACAGGGACCCACTGGAAAGCTGATTTAAATGGGCATTTATTTACAGCAATTGAACACTGAATTCCTTCCATTTGGTCTATAAATTAATGTAAATGAGATTTAAAAATCATGTTTTATTGTGAATTATTTGTGAATATTATTTGGACATTTAGGCTATTTAAAAATGTTAATAATTTATTAAGAAATGGATAGATGTTTAGATCTAGTAATTGAAGTCTGAAATTAGCTACAATTAGGTAACTAACTAATTATATGCTTTAATTTCAGGTCATCCAAGTAAGATTATTTTATATTTGTTTCAGAATGCTTCAATCTATGATAACTGAAAATTTCATTCAGTTCTCTTAATTTTTAAGAAAGTTATGGGCTTTTGACTGTTCACGATCACAACTTTTTTGTTATGTCCATAGAAAATCAATAGGGAACAAGATGCTCATTTCCGAGTATGAAAATGGCCATAACTTTTTAAATACTTGAGATATGAAAGTGAATTAGGTGTCAAATTAAACTTATTTTTATGCTTTATCTGATGGGATAAATTACAGACTTGATTTTTAAAATCTCAAAATTTTGTAACATTGCTACTTTGTGCCCCACCCAAGGTTTCCATGCGGTTCCTGGAGGTTTTTGTCAATCTCCACTACCTGCAACCTCCGGCAACCATTTGCAACCTCCGGGAACCGCACGGAAACCTTGGGTGGGGCGCAAAGTCTCCAGAGGTTTCCATTCAGGTTTCCTAAGTGGGACAGGGGCATAACACTATCCTACACGCACTAGGGACAATTTATAATTATACCAAGCCAATTAACCTACAAACCTGTACGTCTTTGGAGTGTGGGAGGAAACTGGAGCACCCGGAGAAAACCCACGTCAGGATCGAACCTGGATCTCTGGCGCTGTAGGACAGCAATTCTACCGCTGCACAGCCGTGCCACCTATTCCTTTTCTCTAGAGATGCTGCCTGACCCGCTGAGGTACTCCAGCATTTTGTGTCTATCTTCGGTGTTAACCAACATCTGCAGTTCCTTCCTACACATAAACCACATTTATTCTTCATTATAGTCACCCAGTGTGGAAACTGGCCCTTCGGCCTAATACAGTGTGGAAACCGGCCCTTTGGCCCAATATGCCCCATCTACACTAGTCCCACCTGCCTTATTAGTTCAAGTTTTTACTTTTACCAAATCACCAGTTTTTATCACCACTGCTGCAGTAAATTTGAGAGTCTTTGCGCAAGTGGAAATAAAATATGATTGAGAGTCATAGAACAAGGAACAAGGAAACACTGACTTCGGCCGTGTTTCTAACTGAGACAATGACAATAAATTTGAATACAATACAATCCTTGCTGACCAAGATACCCATTCTAAGCTAGTCCCATTTCACCACATTATTAAACAACAACAGAATTATTGCAAAATAATGCAAAACACAGCCCGAAACATCACCTATGCATTCTTTTAACTTTAGAGATACAGTGCGGAAACGTGTCCTTCAAACCACCGAGTCCGCACCAACCAGCGACCACCCCATACACTAGTACTATCCTACACACTAGGGACAGTTTTTTACCCAAACGAATTAACCTACAAACCTCTAGGTCTTTGGATTGTTGGAGGAAACCGGAGCACCCGGATAAAAACTACGTAGTCACGGGGAGAGCGTACAAATTCCGTACAGGCATCACCCATCGTTAGGATTGAACCCAGTCTCCGGCGCCGTGAGGCAGCAACACCGGCGGTGCGAAACCATGCTGCCCAAATTCTCTCCACAGATTCTGCATGGCCAGCTGAGTTCCTCCAGCACTTTGTGTTTTGACAAAGTTCCAGCATCTGTAGTTCCCTGTGACTCTATTACATAGAAACATAGATAGAAACATAGAAAATAGGTGCAGGAGGAGGCCATTCGGCCCTTCGAGCCATTCAATGTGATCATGGCTGATCGTCTCCTATCAATAACCCGTGCCTGCCTTCTCCCCATATCCCTTGACTCCACTAGCCCCTAGAGCTCTATCTAACTCTCTTAAATCCATCCAGTGACTTGGCCTCCACTGCCCTCTGTGGCAGGGAATTCCATAAATTCACAACTCTGGGTGAAAACGTTTTTTCTCACCTTAGTCTTAAATGACCTCGCCTTTATTCTAAGACTGTGGCCCTGGTTCTGGACTCGCCCAACATTGGGAACATTTTTTCTGCATCTAGCTTGTCCAGTCCTTTTATAATTTTATATGTTTCTATAAGATCCCCCTCATCCTTCTAAACTCCAGTGAATACAAGCCTAGTCTTTTCAATCTTTCCTCATATGACAGTCCCGCCATCCCAGGGATCAATCTCGTGAACCTATGCTGCACTGCCTCAATCACAAGGATGTCCTTCCTCAAATTAGGAGACCAAAACTGTACACAAAACTCTAGATGTGGTCTCACCAGAGCCCTATACAACTGCAGAAGAACCTCTTTACTCCTATACTGAAATCCTCTTGTTATGAAGGCCAACATTCCATTAACTTATTAAATGGAATATGAATATTTTTGGATGTTTTGGAGGAAAGTACTTCATCTCTTCATTAGTCATGTTATGTTCCAAGTATAAAAGTGCTCATCACATAAAACATGAAAGTAAGAGCAAATTTCAAGATCATGTTTGGATGTTTTAGTCATAGAGTAATACAGTGTGGAAACAGGCCCTTCCTCTTCCAATTTGCCTATGCCGGCCAAGTTGCTCCATCTTAGCTAGTCCCAGTTACTGGCGTTTATCCAATATCCCTCTAAATCTTTCCTATCCATATACCTGTCCAAATGTCTTTTAAATATTGTTTTTGGGCGGCACAGTGGCGTAGCGGTAGAGTTGCTGCCTTACAGCGCCAGAGACCCGGGTTTGATCCTGACTACGGGTGCTGTCTGTGTGGAGTTTGTACATTCTCCCTGTGACCTGCATGGGTTTTCTCCAGGATCTCTAGTTTCCTCCCACACTCCAAAGACATACAGGTTTGTAGGTTAATTGACTTGGTATGAATGTAAAATTGTCCCTTGTGTGTGTAGGATAGTGTTAGTGTGCGGGGATCGCTGGTCGGTGTGGACTCGGTGGGCCGAAGGACCTGTTTCTGCAATGTATCTTTAATCTAAACTAAACTAAACTAAACAAGTACCTGGCTTCAACTAACTCCTCTGGCACCTCGTTCCATACACCCAGCACCATCTGTCTGAAGAAGGTCGCCCTTCAGGTTCCTTTTAAACCTTTCCTTGAATGGCATTGGAAAGGATTTTGACTGACATCTCCCCTGCTCTTCCAATCTTTATTTTTAGAGAGAAATGGAGTGAATTCCTGAAGGGTAGAAGGTTATTGAGTTAACAGTAAATAACAAAACCTTTCCCCCCCCCCCGAATAAAGTGATTTATTACAACACTTTCTGAAGCTTTGGCCTTTGAATTGTTATCCCTCTGGACTGCCTCTTTGCTGTCGTCGTATGGACAAGATTTATGGGGAGGTGTTTTATTGTCTTGAAATTGTTGGTGGCCTTCTCCTGCATGGTCACCTGGTTTGTTATAGCAGGTGCAGTCTCTCTCTTGTGAGTGGCACTGGGGAGCAGTGGTAGAATTGCTGCCCCACAACGCTTGCAGCGCCAGAGACTCGGGTTCGATCATCACCACGGGTGCTGTCTGTACGCAGTTTGTACGTTCTCCCCGTGACTTGCCTGGGTTTTCTCCGGGACCTTCGGTTTCCTCCCACACTCCAAAGACGTGCAGGGTTTGGTGGTTCACTGGCCCTCTGTAAATCGCCCCTAGCGTGTAGGGAATGGATGGGAAAGTGGGATAACATGGAACTAGTGATTGATGGTCGGCGTGAGTCAATGGACCTGTTTCCATGCTATATCTCTAAACTAAACAGTACAACACAAGAACAGGTCCTTTGGCTGACAATGTCCGTACCGAACACAATGCGCATTCATCTCTGCCTGGGCATAATCTATATCCCTCTATTCCCTGCATCATACACATTCAACGAAGAGATTTGGAAAAAAGTAAAATATTTGTTGGGGAAAAAATAGTTTTGTAGTTAACACACTCTGCATGACACAATGGTGCAGCGGTAAAATGGCTGCTTACAGCACCAGAGACCCAGGTTCAATGCTGACCTCGGGTGATGTCTGTGTGGAGTTTGCACGTTCTCCCTGTGACCGCATGGGTTTTCACCTGGTGCTCTGGTTTCCTCCCACATCCCAAAGACGTGCAGGTTTGTAGGTTTAATGGGCCTCTGTAAATTGTCCCCAGTTTGTAGGATTAAACGTGTATGGGTCATCGTTAGTTTAGTTTAGAGATACAACGTGGAAACAGGCCCATTGGCCCAGCGAGTCCGTACCGACCAGCGATCACCGCACATTAACACTATCCTACACCAGGGACATTTTTTACATTTATACCAAGCCAATGAACCTACGAACCTGCACCTCTTTGGAGTGTGGGAGGAAACCGAAGTTCTTGGAGAAAACCCACGCAGGTCACAGGGTGAATGTACAAACGCCGTATAGACAGCACCCGTCGCCAGGATCGAACCCGGGTCTCTGGCGCTGTAAGCGCTGTAAGGCAGCAACTGTACCGCTGTGCCACCGTGCTGCAGCTGTTATCTCTAAGTGGGAGATATTGGCAAAGAATAAATCATGCCCAGCTCAAGAGCCTAATAAGATTGGCATATTGGCAATGTTCAGGGACAGGTGGAAGCTAATTAAATGGAAAAGGAGTGAGGCTATTATGTAACCATTTTTAGTATGAAATAATTTTTGACGTCTTTGATCCTTTGCGGTGTTCTGACATTAATTCATCGACTGTCATTTGTGCATTGACAAGGTGAAGTTGTGGAAAATATGTAGTTTGTTAAAAGCAAAGGGAAACCCTCTGAGGATTAGTCGTGTAACTGCTGACACCTGCAACCCTGCTGACACCTGCAAAACAAGACCTGTGTTAGTAATCCTAAACTACTCCATTCAGCATGAGGGAAATATTGCCAGTGCTAACTTTTGGGATGCAAACTTTGAAATAAATGTAAGTCAAAGTCTTCATATTCAATTAAGGTTTCAGACAAGATTTGTTCAAAATTTTGTAATACTTCCTGCAATAAGATGCTTGATTAGGTTATAGATCTGATTAGGTCCTTGTGGTGGCACAGTGGTACAGCGTTAGAGTTGCTGCCTCACAGCGCCAGAGACCCCGGTTCGATCCTGACTACGGGTGTTGTCTGTACGGAGTTTGTACGTTCTCCCTGTGACCGCGTGGGTTTTCTCCAGGTGCTCTGGTTTCCTCCCACCCTCCAAAGACGTGTAGGGTAATTGGCTCCGGTAAAGATTCTAAAAGGATTGTGGTGGTGTACGTGGTGATGGGTGATCGCTGGTCGGAATGGACTCGGTGGGCCGAAGGGCCTGTTTCCACGTTGTATCTCTAAACTCTTGGGAGTTTGGTAAGAGCGTTAGGCATGCCGATATTTATAACGTATTGTAATTAAATTCTCAATTGTTCTGCCACGTCACAAATGACAAGCTAAGTGATAAAATCTACAATTTTACTTCTGTTGATCTTGCTTTCGTTTAATTTCATTTCCTTGTTCTTTAGTTTTTTTTTGTAAAGTTGGCTTCTCTCACGCTGGCCAGAATCTTTGCTGAAGGAGGACAAGGTCTCAGCTTGCACTGTGTGGCGTCTCGTGTTACAGCGAAGGCAGAAAATAGCTAGTTATCCACAGCTCAGTGCATTGTTAGAAGTTCATGCTATCACTTTGACATTTAGAACAGGACTTGGTGTCTTCGCGAATTCCTCTTCGTATTACCACTGGCTGTTACTCTGCCAGTCTCTCGGCACAGACCGTTTCACAAACCATAACATTTTTGCGACTGATTGATTTGTATTATGTATCTCAGCCATCAGTGGAATCTTGGGATGTAGCCTGTATGAACTGTAACACGATCCTTGGCTGGGAGTTGGGTTACTGTTCTTCATAGACCTGTTGGCGATACTCAATCTGTTCGGATTTGGGAATGGGGCTTATCTGATACTTTCCAAAAAAACCTGCATTTTCTCTATTCCCATGTTAAATAACACAACACATCTGGTAACACTGTAGGGGCATTGTCCTTGAGTTACAGCAGCATCTCATGTTGCTACTATATTTCCTCAAGGATCTGGTTACTCAAAGGGCAACATGACTGATTAAGAACCGTGTTTACTCTGGACTCTAAACTTAAACCTTCTGGATTCAAGGGAGAAAGAGTTTAAAAATATATAAAGGATCGGCTCAGAGTTGCTGGCAGTGGTGCTGGTTGACGTCAATTTGTTGCGCAATTAATATTTCTGCTTTTAATTATAACACTTGCTGTTTTTGCACTGCACAATGCAGTATTTTTGTTTAAACTGAATGGACCAGGTTTGCTGGTAAAAGATGTGTATCGTTTGTTTGCAAGAAGAGGTTTAAAGGGAAGCAGGGAGCGGGTCAGGCAGCGTCTCCAGAGAACATGGATAGACGACGATTCAAGTCGGGATCCTTCTTCAGATCAGAGAGTCACAGTCATTCAGCATGGAATCAGGCCCTTCAGCCCAACTTGCCGATGGCAACCCTTCTTCCAGACCATTTGGGGCGGTACAGCGGTAGAGTTGCTGCATCACAGCGCCAGAGACCCGGATTCAATAGTTCAGCGCAATGGGTGCTATCTGCAGGGGGTCTGTACGTTCTCCCTGTGACAGCTTGGATATTCTCCAGGTGTTCCGGATTCCTCCAACACTCCAAAGAAGTACAGGTTTTATGTTAATTTGCTTTGGTAAAATTGTACATGGTCCCTAGTGTGTAGGATAGTGCTAGTGTACGGGGTGATTGGTGGTTGGCGTGGACTCGGCGGGCTGAAGAACCTGATTCTACTCTGTATCTCTAAAGCCTAAAGTTCAGACTGAAGAAGAGTCTGAAGAAGGGCCTCGAACCGAAACACCACCTATCCATGTTCTCCAGAGTTGCTGTCTGACCCACTGAGTTACTGTTTATTGTCCTTTTGTATAAACCAGCATGTGCAGTTCGTTGTTTCCAGCTTGAGAGGGATAATGGCCAAATGTGGGCAGGTAGGACTAATGTAGATGGGGCATATTGGTCGGCATGGGCAAGTTGGGCCAAAGTGCCTGCTTCTATGCTCTATGTCCCCATGACCATGACATGAACCTTGTTTATATGTAAAAAGGCATTAAAGTTACTAAGAAATCACTTGCATAGTCTGTGACATGATACTACCAGATTGTTTTCCCAGTGACAATACAGTATGTGCATCAAATGACAAAACTAAGTCCAAAAGAAATATGCTCAAGGCATGATTAGTTAACAAATCTACTTGATTCGGTATTGATGTGATGCAAATTAAACTGTTTAAAATCCTTATTAATAAGAGCAGTTTTGTTTTCAGATTTATTTATAGTCATGCAGCACGAAAACAGGCCCTTCAGCCCATCTCGTCCATGCCCATCACGATGCCCCATTTATGCTAGTCCCATTTGCTTGCATTTGGCCCATAAGCTTTTAAACCTACACTTTTAAACCTTTTAAACCTAAACCTTTAAACCTCGAAATCGTTTCTATTAATGTAACTGTACACAATCATGAGAGGAATAGATAAGTCTTGCCCAGAGGACAATCGAGGACCAGAGGACATAGGTTCAAGGTGAAGGGGAAAAGATTTAATAGGAATCCGAGGGGTCACTTTTTCACACAAAGGTGGTGGGTGTATGAAACAAGCTGCCAGAGGAGGTAGTTGAGACTGGGACTATAGCAACGTTTAAGAAACAGTTAGACAGGTACATGGATAGGACAGGTTTGGAGAGATATGGGCCAAACGCAGGCAGGTATGGATGAAGTGCAGGCAAGTGGGACTATTGTAGCTGGACATTGTTGGCCGGTGTGGGCAAGTTGGGCCAAACGGCCTGTTTCCGCACTGTATCACTCTATGACTGATTTCTCAAGATAAATAATATGAATTCAATCTGTTCGTAAGTTGGCACATTCTATTACTAGTTGTACTCTCTGAAATTAAGGAAGGAGTAAAATTGATCATATCATGTAGTAATTTTATATAGTAATTCACTTCGTGTGAGGCGCTCTTCGCAATTGTTAATCTTTTGAACAATGCGGCTTAGGGGACTTAACTACCAGGGTTTTGAATGAAAACAATGTAAGATATGATTGATGGGATTAATTTCCCTCCTGGGATAAATCCTGGGCGGTCACGGTGGAGCAGGGGTAGAGTTGCTGCCTTACAGCGAATGCAGCGCCGGAGACCCGGGTTCAATCCCGACTACGGGTACTGTCTGTATGGAGTTTGTACGTTCTCCCCGTGACCTGCGTGGGGTTTCTCCGAGATCTTCAGTTTCCTCCCACACTCCAAAGACGTACAGGTTTATAAGGTTAATTGACTTAGTCAATGTAAAAACTGTCCCTAGTGTGTGTAGGATAGTTCAAGTTCAAGTGAGTTTATTGTCATGTGTCCCTGTATAGGACAATGAAATTCTTGCTTTGCTTAAGCACACAGAAAATAGTAGGCATTTACTACATAGTGTCAGTGTGCGGGGATCGCTGGTCGGCGCGGACTTGGTGGGCCGAAGGGCCTGTTTCCATGCTGTATCTCTAAACTGAACTAAACTAGATAAAGTTCTATCGTATCGTATGGTTTGGAGGAAGTGGAGTATGTACAGTGGATTCTGATTGTCATGTACAAATAAGCCAGAATATGTAGAATTTCATTGAGTGATAGAGACTGCCTTCGTGAGACTAAATGGTGTCCTTGTTTCTTTCTGCAGGTTGTGGAGCTTGTATCAAGCGCAATTGGAGACTTAGTTCAAGGTGTTTATTACGAAAATTCTGGATTTGATGAGGTAATTTTTTTTTGTTCAATTTCTTTTGCAACTATTTGAGGAATGTTGTGTATGATACGGAGCCACACAGCACGGAAACAGGTCCTTCAACCCAACTTGTCCTTGCCGACTGAGCTGCATCTCCACCAGTCCCACCTGCCTGCGTTTGGCCCATACCCGTTGAAACCTTGTGTAAGAAAGAACTGCAGATGCTGGTTTAAATCGAAAGTAGACACAAAATGCTGGAGTAACTCAGCGGGTGAGGCAACATCTCTGGAGAGAAGGAACAATGGACCATTGTTGGCTCTTTGATCATCGGTGCCGGCTCTGATTAGTTCTGTACCTTTTCATACCTCTAGTTTCCTCTCCCCTGACTCTCAGTCTGAATAAGAGTCCAGACCCGAAACGTCACATGCTCCTTTTTTCCACAGATGTTGCCTGTCCCACTGAGCTACTCCAACATTTTGTGTCCATCACCCGTCTATGTAGTGCCTAGCTTATTTGGAGGTTGTGGTGCTTAATAGCCTGACGGTTGTCTGGAAGAAGCTACTCCTGAACCTGGACATTACAGTTTTTAGGCTTCTGTACCTTCTTCCCTATGGCGGGAGTGAAATGAGAGCGTGGCCAGGGTGGTGTGGGTCTCCGATGATGCTGGCTGCCTTTCCGAGAACTTTAGTTTCCACCCATATTCCAAAGACGCACAGGTTTGTAGGTTAATTGGCTTGGTGTCAATTTGTAAATTGTCCCAAGTGGAGGATAGTGTTGAGGTGCGGGGATTGCTGGCTGGTGTGGACTCGGTGTGCCCGAGGGCCTGTTTCCTCACTGTATCTCTAAACAAATGTAAAATTGTCCCTAGTGTGTGTAGGGTGGTGTTAATACGCGGGGATCGCTGGTCGCCACAGATTCGGTGGGCCCAAGGACCTGTTTACCACGCTGTTTCCCTAAACAAAACTAAAGTTAGTTGTGCGTTCAAATGCGGGTTGGGGAGATGATATTAAATAACTTGCTTACTCAGTGTGCACTCCTTGACTTGTATTTCACGTCGTTGTGCCAATTGTGAATTTAGTTTATAATTCACAGATGATTCCAATAAAATATAATTTATGGAAAAATAAAACTTAAAGATTGAATGGGGTTGATGTCGTTATATACAATCGGATACAAATTCATCGGGAAGTTGATCTTGCAGCTTTGTGTGTGAAAGATTAATTGTAAATTTTCTTAAAAACCCATTAAATAATCACACACAAAGTCTCTCCACTAGGAAAGCAAATAATTCTAAATGCAATAACCAAATTAAATATCACATCTGCTGAGAGGGGAAAATATATTTTCCATCCATCTGTGTTCTTTGGGTACTGACCTCCCCACCATCGAAGGGACTTACAGGAGTCGCTGCCTCAAAAAGGCAGCCAGCATCATCAGAGACCCACACCGTCCTGGCCACGCTCTCATTTCACTCCTGCCACCGGGAAGAAGGTACAGAAGCCTGAAAACTGTAATGTCCAGGTTCAGGAGCAGCTTCTTCCCGACAGCCATCAGGCTATTAAACACGACAACCACCAATAAGCTCTGAACTACATAGACTATTATTGCATTATTATTGTTTGTTTGTATGTTTATGTATGTTTGTGTGCCTGTGTAAGAATATATACATTTTTTTTAAAGTTCAGATTGTATTTACTCACATACACACACACACACACACAACGTGAATATACACACGCTGAACTTTTTTTCTCATTATATTATTTACAGTTGGCCTTTATAACAAGAGGAATCGAATATAGGAGCAAAGAGGTCCTACTGCAGTTGCACAGAGCCCTAGTGAGACCACACCTGGAGTATTGGAGGAAGGACATTCTTGCTATTGAGGGAGTGCAGTGTAGGTTTACACGGTTAATTCCCGGGATGGCGGAACTGTCATATGCTGAGGGAATGGAGCAGCTGGGCTTGTATACTCTGGAGTTTAGAAGGATGAGAGGGAATCTCCTTGAAACATATAAGATTGTAGTTAAGGGTTTGGACACGCTAGAGGCAGGAAACATGTTCCATATGTTGGGGGAGTCTAGAACCAGGGGCCACAGTTTAAGAATAGGGAGTAAGCCATTTAGAACGGAGACAAGGGAACACTTTTTCTCACAGAGAGTGGTGAGTCTGTGGAATTTTCTGCCTCAGAGGGTGGTGGAGGCAGGTTCTCTGGATACTTTCAAGAGAAAGCTAGATAGGGCTCTTAAAAATAGCAGAGTTAGGGGATATGGGAAGGCAGGAACAGGGTACTGATTTGGGATGATCAGCCATGATCACATTGAATGACGGTGCTGGCTCGAAGGGCCGAATGGTCTACTCCTGCACCTATTGTCTATGGTCTATTGTCTATTGTCTCCAGTGTACTATGTTTACATATTCTGTTGTGCTGCTGCAAGTAAGAATTTCATGGTTCTATCTGGGCCATATGACAATAAAACACTCTTGACTCTTGTCTTTGTCCACTCCCACCTGCCACACAGGTCATCTCTTGGTCATCCTACCAGTTCCACTGTTCACATCCTTGTATCCATTTTGTTTTCACACCTTCCCCAGCCAACAATGGGCCATTATAGGTGCCACCCTTCCTGAGGTCATCTGTTGCCAGCCCTGATTTGTTCTGGCCTTTTCTCAAGTGTACTAATCCCCCCCCCCCCCCCCACTTTCAGTCTGAAGAAATGTTATGACCCAAAACATCATCAATTCCTTTTCTCCAGAGATGCAACCTGACCTGCTGTGTTACTCCAGCACTTTGTGTCTATCTTCAGTATAAACCAGCATCTGTAGTTCCTTCCTGCACATGCACCTTTTCCACCTCTTCTCCCGTCCTTCGTTACCTCATTGTCTTTTGCATATTGGCCGTCATCAGTCAGGGTATTGAGTGTAGAAGATGGAACGTTATAGAGTCATACAGCAGAGAAACAACTTGCCCATACCAACCTACATGTCCCATTGACACTAGTCCTACCTGCCTGCTTTTGTCCCACATCCCTTTAAACCTTCCCTATCCATGTACCTGTCTAAATGTGCCAAAAACCTTTTTGACCACCCTATCTACCTGTGGTGCTACTTTCAACCAACTATGTACCTGATGCTGCCTGACCCGCTGAGTTACTCCAGCAATCTGTGTCTCCACTGTCCTGTGTTCGATGTTCATGTCACTTATCTGAAGTGGAAGCCATTTAGACTGAATGTTGCACCAGAACATAGAGCTGTGTTTCTTGGCTCATCTACAATGTTTAGTTTAGAGAATACAGCGCGGAAACAGGCCCTTGGGCCCACGGAGCCCATGCCAACCAGCCATCCCCGCACGCAAACACTATCCTACACACACTGGGGACAATTTTACAATGTTATCAAGCCAATTAATCTACAAACCTGTACGTCTTTGGAGAATGGGAGGAAACCGGAGCTTCCGGTGAAAACCCACGCAGGTCACGAGGAGAATGTACAAACTGCGTGCAGTCATCACTCGTAGTCAGGATCGAACGCTGGTCTCCTGCGCTGTAAGGCTGCAACTCTACTGCTGCGCCACCGTGCTTCTCCATAGCTGTCCAAGTCCCTTTTAAATGCAATCGTACCTTCCTCAATTAGCCCCTTTAGGAGTTCGATCCGTACACCCACCATCCTGGCGATCTCATTGAAACATATAAGATCGTGAGGGGCCTTGATCGGGTGGATGCACCAAGGATGTTCCCAATGATCAGGGAGGCTAGAACTAGGGGACATAGTTGCAGAGTGAGGGGGGGCTCTTTTAAAACTGAGATGAGGAAGAACTTCTTCACCCAGAGGGTGGTTAGTTTGTGGAATTCACTGCCCCAGGGAGCAGTGGAAGCAGAAACGTTAAATATATTTAAGTCAAAAATAGATGGTTTTTTGGCTGCCAAGGGGATAAGGGGCTACGGGGAGAGGGCAGGGATATGGACCTAGGTATGGTTAGTATAGTAAGACCTGAGTGATCTCCTGGACAAGTGTCGATCGCCTGGATTGGGGTCGGAGAGGAATTTCCCGGATTTTTTTCCCGAATTGGACCTGGGTTTTTATCCGGTTTTTTGCCTCCCCCAGGAGATCACGCGGTTCTTGGGGTGGAGAGGGGTGATAGCGGTATAAAGGGGAGGGTAGTGTCTTGTGTTCTGTGTCTTGTGTCTACTGTTTGTGGGTAAGTGTGTCTGTTTAGTGTTCAGCCATGAGCGAATGGCGGTGCGGGCTCGACGGACCTGGTGGTCTACTCTCACACCTACTTTCTATGATTCTATGATTCTATCCTCTGAGTGTCGTGACTCCAAATATGATGCCAGTTGCTTTAGATACTATGCCTTGAAAAAATAATTAAAACAAATTATTTTAGGATTGGATGTTCAACTGGATTCAACTCAGCCCTGGAGTACTGCAGTAACTCAGTGGGTCAGGCAGTATCTCTGGAGAACATGGATAGGCGATGTTCTCTAGAGATGCTGCCTGACCTGTTGAGTTACTCCAGCATTTTTTGTCTCAAATGTCCCATGTTCTATGTGTGTGTCACTTAGGTGAATTGGAAGCCATTTAGAGCCAATGGTATTCCAGAACGTAGAGTTGTGTTTCTCGGCTCATTTACAATGTAGTGGCAATGATCATTGATTATATTTACTCTCAGGAGAAGGTAACAGATGACATCCCGATGACTAAGTGGGCGAAGCGGACGTTTCTATCTCACGGAGCCCTGCTGGCCAAGTGTTGCCAGGGGGCAATGCAACTAGCCAAGCACGACACTGCCCTTCAGGAGATGGCCTTTCGCTATGGCAAGCACATGTCTTTAGCCCACAAGGTAAGCAGAGTATCACTGCGTAAAGCAACGCAATTAAACCATTCCACTCACAAACATTCACAAATGAGAAATTTACGGAGTCATTTGTAACGACGTTTAGTATGGTTTAGTTTGGAGATACAGCGTGGAAACAGGCCCTTTGGCCCACTGTGTCCGCGCCGACCAACGAACACCCGTACACTCACACTATCCTACACACTACACACCACGGACAATTTACAATTTTCACGGCAGTCAATCAACCTACAAACCTGCACGTCTTTGGAGTGTGGGAGGAAACAGGAGCACCCGGAGAAAACCCACGCAGGTCACGGGGAGAACGTACAAACTCCATACAGACAGCATCCGTAGTCAGGATCGAACTCGGATCACTGGCACTGTGAGGCAGCAACTCTACTGCAGACGCAGTACTCTACTCTACTCTACTGTGACGCAGCGCCGGAGACCCAGGTTCCATCCTGACTACAGGTGCTGTCTATACGGAGTTTGCACATTCTCCCTGTGACTGCGTGGGTTTTCTCCGGGTGCTTTGGTTTTCTCCCACATTCGAAAGACCTGATGGTTTGTAGGTTAATTGGCTTCTGGAAATTGTGCCGAGTGTGTAGGATAGAATTAGTCTACCGGTGATTGCTAGTCGGCATGGACTCAGTGGGCTGATGGGCCTGGTTCCACACTGTATCTCTAAACTAAACTATTCGCGAATGAGAAATTTACTGAGTCATTTGTAACGATGTTGTTAAGCTGGAACGGGTGCGGAAACGATTTACGAGGATGTTGCCAGAAGTAGAGGGTTGAGCAGGGTAGGACTTTATTCTTTGGGAGCACAGGAAGATGAGAGGTGATCTTCTACAGGTGTATAAGATCATGAAAAGGAACAGATAGGCCAGGGGTTCCCAACCTTTTTCGTCCATGGCAACTTTTTTGTCCCTGGTTTACCCCTGGCAACTTTAATAGCACATAACAATGTTATTTTATAGAAACATAGATGTAGAAACATAGAAACATAGAAAATAGGTGCAGGAGGAGGCCATTCGGCCCTTCGAGCCAGCACCGCCATTCATTGTGATCATGGCTGATCGTCCCCTATCAATAACCCGTGCCTCCCTTCTCCCCATATCCCTTGACTCCACTAGCCCCTAGAGCTCTATCTTACTATCTTTTAAATCCATCCAGTGAAGTGGCCTCCACTGCCCTCTGTGGCAGGGAATTCCTTTAATTCACAACTCTCTGGGTGAAAACGTTTTTCTCACCTCAGTCTTAAATGACCTCCCCTTTATTCTAAGACTGTGGCCCCTGGTTCTGGACTCGCCCAACATTGGGAACATTTTTCCTGCATCTAGCTTGTCCAGTCCTTTTATAATTTTATATGTTTCTATAAGATATCCCCTCATCCTTCTAAACTCCAATGAATACAAGCCTAGTCTTTTCAATCTTTCCTCATATGACAGTCCCGCCATCCCAGGGATCAATCTCGTGAACCTACGCTGCACTGCCTCAATCACAAGGATGTCCTTCCTCAAATCAGGAGACCAAAACTGTACACAATACTCCAGATGTGGTCTCACCAGGTCTCCAGAATGTGATTTCACTTATTTATGAACAACTAATGATGAACAGATACCGGTATACCAGAACCAAACACGTCGTGTGTCAGACGACGCATAGTGTGTCAGACGGCTTCCGTCGTCGTCCAACATGTTGACAGAATTAGTCGCCCGACGCATCACTGAGTGCAGCGTGACGTCGTTTCCGGGGATCACCATGAGGAGCCTTCTGTCATCGTCCCCACCAAACACTGTCAGTCAATGAGAAAGAAATGTGTACAAATCCAGAATCAACAAATTTACCCCCTGGGTAGGCAAAATGTACCCCCTGGGGGTAAATGAACCCCAGGTTGGGAATCCTTGAGATAGGCTGAATGCACAGAGTCTTTTACCCAGAGTAGGGGAATTAAGAACCAGGTTTAAGGTGAGGGGGTAACATTAAATAGGAATCTGAGGGGCATCTATTTTACACAAAGGGCGGCAGGTTTATGCAACGAGCTGCCAGAAGACGTAGTTGAGGCAGGTACAAAATGTTTTCCTAAATATTTCAGAAACATTTAGACAGGTACATGGATAGGACAGGTTTGGAGGGATATGGGCCTAACTCAGGCAGGTGGAACTAGTGTAGCTGGGACATGTTGGCTGCTGTGGGCAAGTTGGGCAGGGTGGGCCTGTTTCCATGCTGTGTGATCCCATGACTGTGAATCTAATGATTTGTGTGACACTACAGACCACAAACTGGTGGCTCCAAATTTGTATTGTGTTGAAAGGCTGCAAATACAGACATAGAATCTTAAGGCATGGAACAGGCCCTTCGGCCCAACTTACACACACCGGCCAACATGTCCCATCTACACGAGTCCCACCTGCCTGTATTACGCCCATATCCCTCTAAACCTATCATAGAAACATAGAAACATAGAAAATAGGTGCAGGAGTAGGCCATTCGGCCCTTCGAGCCTGCACCGCCATTCAATATGATCATGGCTGATCATCCAACTCAGTATCCTGTACCTGCCTTCTCTCCATACCCCATGATACCTTTAGCCACAAGGGCCACATCTAACTCCCTCTTAAATATAGCCAATGAACTGGCCACAACTACCTTCTGTGTCAGAGAATTCCAGAGATTCACCACTCTCTGTGTGAAAAATGTTTTTCCCATTCTATCCTATCCTATCCATGTACGTATCTAAATGTTTCTTAATCCTTGCGATAGTACCTGCCTCAACTACCTCCCCGGGCAGCTCGTTCCATACACCCCCACCACCCTTTGTATAAAAAAGTTACCCCGCAGGTTCCTATTCAATCTTTCCTTCCCACCACCCCCACCCCCAAAAACTTATGTCTTTGGTTCTTGGTTTACCCTACCCTGGGCAAGAGAGTCTGTGTGTCTACCCAATCTATTCCTCTGATTTAAATGTATCCTTTTAAATGTAGATCTAATTCATTGTAATAATGATGTATGAAAGCTGATCCATAACTGCATTGGTACTGCTGTTGAGATTTATCTCTATGTTCAACAACTGTCCCGACAGAAAGCGAGGCAACTGATAGAATACTTGTCGTGGAAATTGAATGAATGAATGAGTGAATGAATGAAGGAATGAATGAATGAATACGTTTATCGGCCAATTATTCACATACAAGGAATTTGCCTGGGTGCTCCGCCCGCAAGTGACAACATGACAAACAGTGACAGTTAGGAATGACACATAAAACATTAAACATATTTGTATATCAGTTACAGCACAGGTTTCCTTCTCCCATTAGGCTAAAGGTATAGACGTGTGAAAACACACACCTCCAGATTCATGGACAGTTACTTATCAGCTGTTATCAAAAGACAATAGACGCAGGAGTAGGCCATTCGGCCCTTCGAGCCAGCACCGCCATTCAATGTGATCATGGCTGATCATCCCCAATCAGTACCCCGTTCCTGCCTTCTCCCCAGATTCCGCTATTTTTAAGAACCCTATCTAGCTCTCTCTTGAAAGTATCCAGAGAACCTGCCTTCACTGCCCTCTGAGGCAGAGAATTCCACAGACTCACCACTCTCTGTGAAAAAAAGTGTTTCCTCGTCTCGTTCCATACACCCCCGCCACACTTTGTATAAAAAAGTTACCCCTCAGTATCAGGCTACTGAACCATCCTACCAACAACTAGAAAGCAGTACTGAACTACTATCTACCTCATCGGGGACACTCCGGCTATCTTTGATCAGACTTTCCTGGCTTTATCTTGCACTAAATTGTATCATGTATCTGTACACTGTGGACGGCTCAATTGTAATCATGTATTGTCTTTTCGCTGACTGGTTATCAGGCAACAAAAGCTTTTCGCTATACCTCGGTACACGTGACAATAAACTAAACGAAACTGAACTGAACTGATATTGACACTAAAAGGAGAAGTTAGACAAAATCTCTTGCTCTCGATATTAATGACAATGCAGTGTATAGGATAGAACTACAGATGCTGGTTTACACCGAAGATACACTCACAATGCTCTGTCCCGCTGAGTTACTCCAGCATTTTGTGTCTATCTTCCATGACAATAGATTGTTATTAACATTCCTTTCCCCCCCCCCTCCCACACACCACTCCCATTTTCTTGCCTTCGGGGAAAGGAAGCGATCGTATTAATTCCCGAGTAGTCTCATTCCATGCAAAAATTATCTTCTCAAGTTATCTTTAGAGTCAAACATCTCATATTGTTAAAAAAATACAACCTAACCAGTGAATTTAATGTTGAATATGTCTAATGTTATGGTTTTTAAAAGAAAAACACAAAGTGCTGGAATTACTCAGCTGGTCAGGCAACATCTCTGGAACACATGGATATGCAATGTTTCGGGCATAGATCGGGTGGACAATCAGAATTTTTTCCCCTAAGATGGAAATATCAAACAGACAATAGACAATAGGTGCAGGAGTAGGCCATTCGGCCCTTCGAGCCAGTACCGCCATTCACTGTGATCATGGCTGATCATCCACAATCAGAACCCCGTTCCCACCTTCTCCCCATATCCCCTGACTCCTCTATCTTCAAGAGCTCTAACTCTCTCTTGAAAGTATCCAGAAAATTGGCCTCCACTGCCTTCTGAGGCAGAGAATTCCACAGATTCGCAACCCTCTGTGTGAAAAAGTTTTTCCTCATCTACGTTCTAAATGACTTACCCCTTATTCTTAAACTGTGGCCTCTGGTTCTGGACTCCCCCAACATCAGGATGACATAGCTTTAAGGTGAGAGGGGCAAGGTTTAAAGGAGATGTGTAAGGCAATTTCATTTTACACAGAGTTTGGTGGGTGCCTGGAATGCGCTGCCAGTGGAGGCGATGGAGGCAGATACGATAGTGGCGTTTAGGAGACTTATGGCTAGGCACAAGTATATACAGGGAATGGAGGTGGATTTGCAGGTAGATAAGAGTTGGTCTTGGCATCATGTTCAGCACAGACATTGTGGGACAAAGGACCTGTTCCTGCGCTGTGTTGTTCTATGTTCTATGTCACCTATCTGTGTTCTCCAGAGATGCTGCCTGACCCGCTGAATTACTCCAGCTCTCTGTGAAACGTCACCTATCCATGTTCTCCAGAGATGCTGCCTGACCCTCTGAGTTACTCCAGCGCTCTGTGAAACGTCACCCATCCATGTTCTCCAGAGATGCTGCCTGACCCGCTGAGTTACTTTAACACTCTGTGAAACGTCACCTATCCATGTTCTCCAGAGATGCTGCCTGACCCGCTGAGTTACTCCAGCACTCTATGAAACATCACCTATCCATGTTCTCCACAGGTGCTGCCTGACCCGCTGAGTTACTGCAGCAGTAACTTATTTTTGTAAACCAGCAACTACAGTTCCTCGTGCCTACTTGTGTAGTTTTTAATCGTTTATCTGCCTGCAATAAATGTTTAGTTTAACTTGGATGACTTGGCATTTATGTAGTGCCTTACACAACCCTTCCTCTGCACTTAGTGGCTATGCAGGGTTTTTGAAGTGTTGTAATGTGTTCTGACTTTTGCAATTGACGGAGGCCAAAGTTTTATTTAGTTTAGTTTAGTGCTACAGTGTGGAAACAGGCCCTTTGGCCCACCGACCACGATCACTCGTACTGTCCCACACACTTGGGACAATTTACAGAAGCCAATTAACTTACAAACCTGAAAAGACTGGACCCTTTTCCACCCACCCCTCTCCAATCACCACTTCACACCCAATTACCCATCCCCTCCGTGCAGCACAACATCACTTCTCTATCATCAACAATAAAAATAGAGTAGGTGGAAAGGCTGTTCAGAAGACAGAAAAGCCGGAAATCTCCAGGACCGAACAATGGTTCTACTCTCAAGCTCTGTACTGAACAACTGGCACCGGTCTACATACATTTTCAACCAGTCCCTGCAAACCTATACTGTCTCTGCCTGCTTCAAAGTCTCCACTATTGTCCCTGTACCCAAAAAGGCAAGGATTACTGGTTTTAAGGACTACAGGCCTGTCGCACTGACCTCTGTAGTCATAAAGGCCCTTAAAAGGCTTGTGCTGGCCAAGCTGTAAAATATCACAACCCCCTGCTGGACACTCTGCAGTTTGCATATCGGGCCAATAGATCTGTGGATGATACAGTCAACCTGGGCCTGCACTTCATCCTCCAGCACCTAGACCGCCAGGGTATGCGAGGATTTTTGTTGTTGATTTTATCTCTGCATTCAACACCATTGTGCCAGGGCTACTACACTCCAAACTTTCCAAGTTGACTGTGCCTGAACCTCTCTGTCGATGAATCACCAGCTTCCTGACAGACAGGAAGCAGCATGTGAGGCTGGGAAAGCACATCTCGGACCCGTAAACCCTCAGCATAGGAGCACCGCAAGGATGCGTACTCTCCTCTCTCCTCTACTCTCTCTACACCAATGACTGCACCTCCACTGACTCCTCTGTCAAGCTTCTCAAGTTTGCGGACGACACAACCCTGATTGGACTGATCCAGGATGGGGAGGAATCAGCCTACAGACAGGAAGTGTCAAAGCTGGTGTCCTGGTGCCATCGCAATAACCTGGAGCTCAATGCTCTTAAGACAGTGGAATTGATAGACTTACGGAGAGCTCCTCCTCCTCTCACCCCACTCACCATCAACCATCCCTGGCCACATCTTCCCATCTCCTTCCTTCTCAGCTTTCCGCAGAGCCCGCTCCCTCCGTAACTCCCTGGTCAATTCGTCCCTTCCCACCCAAACCACCCCCTCTCCTGGCACTTTCCCTTGCAACCGCAGGAAATGCTACACTTGTCGCTTTACCTCCCCCCTTGACTCCATTCAAGGACCCAGGCAGTCTTTCCAGGTGCGGCAGAGGTTCACCTGCATCACCTCCAACATCATCTATTACATCCGCTGCTCTAGGTGTCAGCTGCTCTACATCGGTGAGGCCAAGCGTAGGCTTGGCGATTGATTTGCCCAACACCTCCGCTCAGTTTGCAATAACCAACCTGATCTCCCAGTGGTTCAGCTCCCCCTCCCATTCCAAATCCAACCTTCCTGTCCTGGGCCAGCACTTCAACTCCCCCTTCCATTCCAAATCCAACCTTCCTGTCCTGGGCCTCCTCCATGGCCAGAGTGAGTCCCACCGTAAATTGGAGGAGCAGCACCTCATATTTGGCTTGTGTAGTTTACACCCCAGTGCTATGAACTTTGACTTCTCTAATTTCAGGTAGTCCCTGCTTTCTCCTTCTTTCCCCTCCCCTTTCCAGCTCTCCCACAGCCCACTGTCTGCCTCTTCCTTTCTTCTTCCCCACCCCCCACCCTCACATCAGTCTGAAGAAGGGTCTCGACACGAAACGTTGCCTATTTCCTTCGCTCTATAGATGCTGCCTCACCCGCTGAGTTTCTCCAGCATTTTTGTCTACATTCAAATTTTCAGCATCTGCAGTTCCTTCTTAAACAAATCAACAACACTACAGTCACCCCTGTGGAGTCTTTATGTTCCTGGGAACCATCATCTCCAAGGACCTTAAATGGGGGGGTGCCTTCGACTCCACAGTCAAAAAGGCACAACAGAGGATGTACTTCCTGAGGCAGCTGAGGAAACACAATCTGCCACAGGCAATGATGGTCCAATTCCATATACGGTCATCACAGAGTTTTCTCCATCATGGTCTGGTTTGGCTCAGCCACCAAGCACGAAATCCGGAGGCTGCAGCGAATCGTCCGATCAACTGAGAAGGTTATTGGCTGCAACCTTCCCTCCATTGATGAACTGCACACTGCAAGGGCCAGGAAGCGAGCGGGCAAGATGATCTCTGACCCCTATCACCCTGGCCACAAACTCTTTGAATCACTTCCCTCTGGAAGGCGACTCCGGACTGTCAAAGCTGCCACAGCCAGACATAAAACAGCTTTTTTCCACGAGTAGTAGCTCTACTCAATAACCAAAAATCTGTAGCCTTCTTTTGCTCTGGTATTTTATTTAATTCACATGTTTAATCAATAATGTTTTATTATTACCATTTAATGTTTTATTTGTCATTCTTAACTGTCACTTTATGTCGTTGTCACTTGCGGGCAGAGCACCAAGGCAAATTCCTTGTATGTGAATACTTGGACAATAAACGTACTCATTATTCATTATTATTATTATTATTAAACCTGTACGTCTTTAGAATGTGGGAGGAAACCGGAGCATCTGGAGAAAACCCATGTGATCACAGGGAGAATGTATAAACTCTGTACAGAGAGCACCCATAGTCAGGATCGAACCCAGTTCTCTGGCACTGTGAGCACGAACTCTACCGCTGTGAGAGGTGACCCAAGCAGAGTTGATTTGTTTAGTTTAGAGATACAGAACAGAAGCAGGCCCTTCAATCCACCAAGTCCATGCCGATCAGCGATCCCCGAACATTAACACTATCCTACACATACTGCGGACAATTTACACATATCAAGCCAATTAAACTACAAAGCGGTAGTCTTTGGAATGTAGGGGGAAACCAGAGAACCCAGAAAACACCTATGTGGTCACGGGGAGAACATACAGACAGCACCCATAGTCAGGATGGGTCTCTGGCGCTGTAAGGCAGCAACTCTACCGCTGCGTCACCGTGCCGCCCTTGTTGACCGAAGCAGAGCTGTTCAGGAATAGAATTGCAACAGTCCTCGATCTATTACTCCCTTCCTGCATTTATCCTCTCGCATTTTCGTGTAATTTAGCCTAGCTGGGCAGAATTTTGTCTCCAGAAGACATAAGAGTTCCTGACAGCTGATATGTTGATTTAACTTTGAGTCTCGAAGCTGAGAACCCAGTAATTAAAACTAATAAAATTAACCTAAACACGAGTGCACGATGCAGATTGAGTTCAACAATCAGGCCTTCCCCTTGGTGTTTTGCCTCATGTACGAGCTTAATTAGCGGGGTATAGTTTGGTTTTGGGATTATTTGTCATTGTTGCTCTCTCACAACTGCAGGGTAATTATGCCGTAATTTAAGATGGCTGACTTTGGCAATTGCTTTTCAGTGTCAGCCTCTTACTGTAAGCAGTTTCCAAAGGAGCTTTGCCAAACTTCATGAGTCGTCAGACAATCTCTCCTGTTTCCTGATTTTTTTATTCTTCTTTAATTTCATCCGTATCTAAAAAAAATACTGGCTAAACTTTTTGAATGAATACAAGAGAATATGGTTAATTTCCAACGACCTTAATTTGCCACTTAATGTTAGATCAACCGTTCATTCAATTATATTAGTATCAACATTATTTATTCCAGCACAGGGATTATATTCCCAGTGTAGGAAGGAACTGCAGATGGACACAAAAAGCTGGAGTAACACAGCGGGACAGGCAGCATCTCGGGAGAGATGGAGTGGGTGACGTTTCGGGTCGAGACCTTTCTTCAGACTTCAGATCTCTCGACCCGAAATGTCACCCATTCATTCTCTCCAGAGAAGCTGCCTGTCCCGCTGAGTTACTCCAGCTTTTTGTGTCTTATCTTCGGTTTAAACCAGCATCTGCAGTTCTTTCTTACACAAGTAATTGCAGATGCTGGTTTACACCGATGATGGTTTATACCGAAGATAGACACAAAGTGCTGGAGTAACTCAGCAGGTCAGGCAGCATCTCTAATTAAAGAAGAGTCTCGACACCTATTCCTTTTCTCCAGAGATGCTGCCTGACCCGCTGAGAATTGTGTCTACTCGGTTATTAATTTCAGTTATTTTGAGTTGATGGAGGACCCTTCAATTATTCAATAAATGTCTCAATGGTACTTTATTGTCTCATCTACCTAAATACGGTGAAAGTCTTTGCTTTGTATGCAATTCAGTAATATCACACTGTACATAAGCATAATAATAAATAGGTTCAAAAGTGCAATCTTTGACGCCTTTACTAATCAAGAACCTGGCAATCTCCGCTTTAAAACTACCCAATGACTTCGAGTTAGTTTATTGTCATGTGTACAAAGGTACAGAGAAAAGCTTTTGTTGCGTGCTAACCGGTCAGTGAAAAGACTACAAGATTACAATCGAGCCATCCACAGTGTACAGATACACGATAAAAGGAATAACATGAATAACATTTAGTGCATGTTAAAGACCAATCAAACATAGCCTGAGGGTCTCCAATGAGGTAGATAGTAGCTCAGGACTGTTGCTGAAAGGATGGTTCAGTTGCCTGATAACAGCTGGGAAGAAACTTTCCCTGAATTTGGAGGTGTGTGTTTTCACACTTCTGTACCTTTTACCTGATGGGAGAGGGGAGAAGAGGGGGTGGCCAGGGTGTGACTGGTCCTTTGGCTTCCACAGCATTCTGTGGCAATGAATTCCACAAATTCACCACCCATTTTCCTCCCAAAGAAATCAAAGAAATTCCTCCCCATTTCTATTGCAAAGGTACGTCCTTTTATTCTGTGCCCTCTTGTCCTAGACTCTTGTATTTATAGGTCTAAGGTGATGGGGCGGGGAAGATTTCATAGGAATCTGAGGGACAATTTATTTATAGGGTGGTGCGTGTATAGAATGAACTGCCAGAGGAGGAAGTTGAGGCAGGATCTATCAAAACGTTTAAAAAACATTTGGACAGTGTAAATAGCCAAAGAATACAATCTGAAGTTCAAGATCATCTTTAATCAGCAGGTTGTTAGTTGTTAGAACATCATGACCGCTTCCAAGACTGACCAGTGTAGGAAGTGGGTGTTAGTATAAATCGTACAGTAGGGTGGGATTAGTGATGCTATTCTACTAGGATTGGTTCTCATGTATAAACCAATCTACTGACAGGTACATGGATAGGACGGGTTTGGAGGCATATGGGCCAAATGCGGGCAGGTGGGACTAGTGTAGATGGGGCAAGTTGGTTGTCCCAAGTTTCCCAAGAAGGGCCTGTTTCCGCTCTGCAAAACAATATGACTGCATTTCTAACTGCAGGAGATGACTGCAAACATTGGAGAACTTTCCAATTAGCATTGTGATGTCAAGGTTCATGCAGGTCCCCTCCTAAAAATCACTAATTGGATAACAAGCATAGTTTAGCATTGACATCTTTGCTTTTACTCAACAATTTGAGGATCAGTCATTAATAAAAAGGTAAATGGCGGAATTTGATGAGGGGACTATATTGGTTGAGTTTGCTTTCAGAACCCATATTATGTTTTATTATTGGGAACAATTGGTTAACTTTATGAGCTGAAAGTTGAATAGAAGGTTTATCCTATTAGTCCTTCCAAATATATTTTTAAAACTTGTTTCTTGTTAGTTGGAGAAACCGACTTGAAAGAAGTGGAACAAATCTAAATTTGACAGCTCATTGACAAAGCCTGGTTTATGTTGTTTAACATACAATATTTATTTTAACAATGTAACCTGACCTTGTCTTTGGCTAATCGGAGATGGTGTTGCCTTCTGGAATGACATTTCCCTGACATTCCTCCACTTTTAGCTTTTCTTATCTGTTGTTCTTCTACCTAAATAAATTTCAGTTTAGTTTAGAGAGAGACAGCGTGAAAAACAGGCCCTTCAGCCCACCGGGTCCGCGCCGAGCAGTGATCACCCCGTACACTAGCACTATCCTACACACTAGGGACAATTAACAATTCTTACCAAGGCCAATTAACCTACAAACCTGTACGTCTTTGGAGTGTAGGTGGAAAATGGAGCATTCGGAGAAACCACACCCAGTCACATGGAGAACGTACAAACTCCGTATAGCTAGCACCCGTAGTTAGGATCTCTGGCGCTGTAAGGCAGGAACTCTACCTCTGCGCCACTTGGCCACCCCAAATTGAATGTATGTCTTAAAGAAATTGAACCGTTTTCCCATAACCTTGCACTTCTAAACATTGAATCATATTTCACACGGGGTCAAGGAAAGAGTGTTCACGTCGCTGCGCTGTTTCCACCAATCTTTCCACCACCACGCACAGGAAGCACAAGAAGCAACAAGACAAGAGAGAGATACAAGATACATTTATTTGTCACATGTGCCAGTTGGCACAGTGAAATGTGTGATCACCATACAGGAATATAATAAAATAAAGAACACAACACACGATAGAGTTCAACATAAAACATCCCTACACATCAGAATCAAAAGTTTCCCACTGTGAGGGAAGGCACCAAAGTCAGTCTCTTCCTTGATGTTCACCCGTGGTCGAGGCCTCCGGAGCCCTACGCAGTCTCCGCTACGGGCAGCCCGCCACTCAGGCCCGCTCGGCGGGATGTTGGGACTCCGACGTCGGCCGCTTCCTACCAGAGTCCGCGGCTCCCAACGACCCCAGGCCGCGCCGGACGGAGATTCACGCTGGCGGCCCTCGGCAAAGGGCCCCAGGGACTCTGCGATGTCGGTCAGCGCCGCCCGCGTTGGGAGCTCCGCGAGCCACAGCTCCTCGATGTTGAAGCAGCAGGCCCAACGCTCCGGAGCTTCAAACGGTGATCCAGGAAGGCATCGTCCGCTCCGCGGTGAATCCAGCGCCACGAAGGTAGGCTGCGAAGAGGGGGGGGGGGCGAGGACGCGACTGGAAGCGACAAGGAACGGTTTCCCCCTTACCCTACCCACCTCCCCCACATAGAAAAACTAAAGAATCCCCAAAACAAACAGTTTAGACAAACTAAAATAATAAAAAAAGAGGGGGAAAAACGGACAGGCTGTAGGCAGAGGCGCCTTCAGTGCGGCGCCCCTAGTGGACAGACACCATTGTATGCAGATGCCGGGAAGTGTGGTTCAGCTCTGGCTGAACAACTTCTAATCTGGTGCGTGGACTCGATAAGAAGATATTTCGCACCAAAAAAAGGCTATTCCATACATTAAGCAACGTACTTAGTGAGGCATGTCTTTGTTGCTGAAAAAATTGCATTGTCAAATAATTCAAGTTAAGCAGTTTTGAATTTCATTACATATTAGGTTACTCTGCACTAGTTAATATATCATTCCTTTCAGGATTATAGAACTGTGTTGTCTGGCTATGTGAGAATTCCTTAATATAAACATTTACAAATGCTGAAGGCTATGATCCTGGTTTTAGCCTCCTTGATTAGCAGGAAACAACAGAGAAATGCAGTTGTGTTGTGCAGCATAGTGATACGCCCTTCGGCCCAACTAATCCAAGATGTCTATCTGAGTTAGTTGCATATGACCCATATCCCGCTAAACCTTTCTCTCTCTCTCCCTCTCCCTCTCGCCTCCCCCGCATCTCCCCCTCCCCCTCTCTCTCTCGTGTCTCTGTCTCTCTCTCTCTCTCTCTCTCTCTCTCTCTCTCGACATGTTGGGCCGAAGGACCTGTTTCCACACTGTATCACTCTATGACTATGACTAAGAAAACCCACGCGGTCACGGGGAGAACGTACAAACGTCATACAGACAGCACCCGTAGTCGGGATCAAACCCGGGGCTCTACTGCTGCGCCACCGTGCCGCCCTTGTCTAGTACTCTGATCTGATTGGAGAAACATGCAAATCAAAGCCTTTCACTGTACCTCGCTACACATGATAGGAGTAAACCTAAACTAACCAACAACTTATACAGTTGCAACATAATATCCCTGGCCTTGCCCGAAGAAGGCCAAACGAAGGCCTATGAGGAAGGTGTGTTAAGTCAATCCATTATTTCCAATCAGTGTATAGTTTTTCCACACAATTTATCATCCTAGGCTTGGTATGCATTTAATGAGAGAGAGAATGTATGGTGGATGACAAAAATGCATTCACTTAGCACAAAAAGCTGGCAGTAATCATCATGTGGAACTTTAACAATGTAGTTAATGAATAATGAAGTGTCAAAATGATCTGTTTTGCAAGAACAAAATACGACAATTGGACTGTGCATCTTGTAAAATAGAACACCCAAGTTCCCAGAGAAGTAAGTGTTGGGGAATATTAGAATTTGAAAGATTAAAGTTTCAGAGAGTTCAGGGATGTGGATCGGGTGCAGGCAGATGAGGGGGGGACCTCATTGAAACGTACAGAATAGTGAAAGGCCTGGATAGAGTGGATGCAGAGAGGATGTTTCCACTAGTGGGAGAGTCTAGGACCACAGGCCATAGCCTCAGCACAAAAGGACGTACCGTTAGGAAAGAGATGAGGAGGAATTTCTTTAGTTAGAATCTCTGAAATTCAGTGTGGCACAGCGGCACAGTGATAAATTTGCTGCCTTACTGCGCCAGAGACCCCGTTTCGATCCTGACAACTGGTGCTGTTGGTGTGGAGTTTGCATGACCTGTGTGAATTTGCTCTGGGTGCTCTGGTTTCTTGGCACATTCCAAAGCCGAACACATTTGTAGGTTAATTGGCTTCTGGAAATTGCCCTTAAGATGGAACAAGTGATCGCTGGTCGGCGCAGACTCGGTGGGCCGAGTTTCCACACTATATCTTTAAAGTAAGCTAAACTAAGTCCAAGACTATAAATTGGGGACTACAAGAATGATGGTCAAAATATCATCAGACGTTAGGATGGAAGCAAAGTCGTCATTGCCTTTTGCTACACACAGTCTGAAGAAGGGTCTCGACGTGAAACGTCACCTATTCCTTCGCTCCATAGATGCTGCCTCACCCGCTGAGTTTCTCCAGCTTTTTTGTCCACCTTCAATCTTTCCAGCATCTGCAGTTCCTTCTTAAACGCTACACACAGTCACGGTGGCGCAGCAGTAGAGTTGCCGCCTTACAGCGCCAGAGACCTGGGTTCGATCCTGACTACGGGTGCTGTCTATACGGAGTTTATATGTATTCCCTATGACTGCGTGTGTTTTCTCCGGGTGTTCTGGTTTATTGCCACATTCGAAAGACGTGCAGGTTTGTAGGTTAATTGGCCTCTATAAATCGTTACCAGTGTGTAGGATAGAACTAGTGTACGCGGTGATCGCAGGTCGGCACGATCACAGTGGGCCGAAGACCCTGTTTCTACGCTGTATCTCCAAACTAAAAATTGTACCCAGTTACAGTGAAATTCCTTTTTTTGCAAGCAATTCAGTAAAAATGGTACCATACATAAGCACAATCATACGTGAGTGAATCATTGCTGCCTTTCAGTGTTTTACAGGTGGGTTTCCCTTAATGCCATCTCAGTCTTATTCTGTTTCGCATCTTCCTTCTACACTGTTTATAAGGTGGAGGTTGATTGATTCTTGACATCAAAGATTACGGGAAGAAGGCAGGAGAATGGGTTTTAGGGGGTAAAATATATCAGCCATGATCGAATGGCAGAGCGGATTCGGTGGGCTGAATGGCCTATTTCTGCTCCCATGTTTTATGGTCTCATGTTTTGTCCCACAATTGTTCACACATTTTTGAAGATTTACATGGCTTCCTGAATTGATATATCAAATACAAATTTTAACATGAGGATTGAAATGTTGACATATTCATACATTTCCTGTGTAGAAGGAATTGCAGATGCTGGTTTAAACCTGGTATAAGATAGACACAAAATGCTGGAGTAACTCAGCGGGACGGGCAGCATCTCTGGAGAGAAGGAATGGGTGACTTTTCTTGAGACTGAGAGTCAGGGAAACCAGAGATATGGACGGCGATGTAGAGAGATATGAAACAAATGAATGAAAGATATGCAGGGCACAGGCCATTGTTAGCTGTGGACTAGGTCAGGGGAGAGGGGACATACATTTTCTCTTTGATAAAATGCAATATCCTTTATGTCCTCCTTTAACTATTAATTTCTCAGTATTAAAGTTTAACTCTTGTGACTTTGCAGCTGAATTCCGACCTTCAACCGTTTCTTGAGGAAGGTTTTGGTGATTCCGTGCCTTTTAACCTGAACTCCGCTCCCATAATATTACATCAGGAGACATCTGGTCGGGACACTTGGATTAATCAACTGAAACAGGTATGATATGGATGGTATTTACGGGCTACGTTAATAGAGTCATAGAGTCATGCAACGTGGAAACAGGTCCTTCGGCCCAACTCGCTCATGCCGACCAACATAGAAACATAGAAAATAGTAGGCCATTCGGCCCTTCGAGCCAGCACTGCCATTCAATATGATCATGGCTGATCATCCCGAATCAGTACGCCGTTCCTGCTTTCTCCCCATATCCCTTGATTCCGTTAGCCCTAAGAGCTATATCTAACTCGCTCTTGAAAACATCCAGTGAATTGGCTTCCACTGCCTTCTGTGGCAGAGAATACCACAGATTCACAACTCTGGGTGAAAAAAGTTTTTCCTCATCTCAGTTCTAAATGGTCTACCCACTATTCTCAAATTGTGACCTCTGGTTCTGGACTCCCCCAACATCGGGAACATTTTTCCTGCATCTATCCTGGCCAATCCCTTAAATTTTTTAATATGTTTCTATAAAAGCCCTTGGATGAGATGTGATAAACATGTCCCATCCTCACTAGTCTCACCTTCCTTGAAGATGCTGCTGGCCCTGCCGAGGCAGCGTGAAGTGTAGATGGAGTCAATGGAAGGGAGGTTGGTTAGTGTGATGTTTAAGAAAGAACTGCAGATGCTGGAAAAATCGAAGGTAGACAAAAATGCTGGAGAAATTCAGCGGGTGACGGGAGGCAGCATCGATGGAGCCAAGGAATAGGTGACGTTTCGGTTCGAGACCCTTCTTCAGACTGATGTGGAGTAGGGGGGGGGGGGGTGGGAAGAAGAAAGGAAGAGATGGAGACAGTGGGCTGTGGGAGAGCTGGGAAGGGGCGGGGGAAGGAGGGAGAAAGCAAGGACTACCTGAAATTGTAGAAGTCAATGTTCATATCATAGAAACATAGAAAATAGGTGCAGTAGGAGGCCATTCGGCCCTTCGAGCCAGCACTGCCATTCATTGTGATCATGGCTGATCGTCCCCTATCAATAACCCGTGCCTGCCTTCTCCCCATATCCCTTGATCCCATTAGCCCTTAGAGCTCTATCTAACTCTCTCTTAAATCCATCCCGTGACTTGGCCTCCACTGCCCTCTGTGGCAGGGAATTCCATAAATTCATAACTCTCTGGATGAAAGAGTTTTTTCTCACCTCAGTCTTAAATGGCCTCCCCTTTAATCTAAGACTGTGGCCCCTGGTTCTGGACTCGCCCAACATTGGGAACATTTTTCCTGCATCTAGTTTGTCCAGTCCTTTTATAATTTTATATGTTTCTATAAGATTCCCCCTCACCCTTCTAAACTCCATTGAATACAAGCCTAGTCTTTTCAATCTTTCCTTACCGCTGGGGTGTAAAGTACCCAAACGAAATATGAGGTGCTGCTCCTCCAATTTGCGGTGGGACTCACTCTGGCCACGGAGGCCTCGCTCCATAGATGCTGCCTCACCTGCTGAGTTTCTCCAGCATTGTTGTCTACCTTTGGTTATTGTGATGGTCTGGGCTGCGTCCACAAAGAGGGAGTGGCCCTGGGTGCGACTTATCCTTAATCGTCAGCTGTTTTGCAGTGGGGGGGAAATTCCGCTTTTTCTTTAGGCGGATGGGGGAAGGGAGGTTTGGAGGAGACAATTCCATTGTGCAGAGATAAGCCACCTGCCCTCCCCAGTACGGAGACTGCTGGCAGCTGTGCAAGCCAGCAGCCGCTCAGTTCCTTTGATTGAAGGTGATAGACAGCAGCAGTAGGGACTCGGCAGAGCTAAATATAAAGCACTGCTTTCATGAAGGAACGTTTCACGCAGCAGCATCCACGTAATTCAGAATTTCTATTTGCAACCGATGGTCAGGAGTTTTAAACAGGAACTACTTTTCTTTTGTTCTTTCATTCAAAACAGATTCAGGGTCAAATTAAATTTAAATAAACAGCAAAAACAGATTTTGTGTACAGCTAATTCAGATTACGATCATCCCAAAGCACTTCACAAGTGAGCAACCGGAAAGAAAAGATTAGAACTCTGCAATCAAAGGCTTGGTTAAGGTTTTAGACTTCAGAGATATAGCGTGGATACAGGCCCTTCGGCCCACTGAGTCCGCGCCGACCAGCAATCACCCCGTACACTAGCACTATCCTGCACACTAGAGACAGGTTACAATTTTTACCAAAACCAATTAACCTACAAACCCGTACGTCTTTGGAGTGTGGGAGAAAAGCAGGGAAAACCCACACAGGTCACGGGGAGAATGTACACAGAAGATAAGCATCCCTGGTCAGGATCGAACCCGGGTCTCTGGCGTTGTAAGGCAGTAGCTCCACCTCTGCGCAAACATGCCGCCCTCAAAATAAGGAAAGCTAGAGGATTTGTGGTGCAGCAGCTGAAGCCTCTGCTACCAATAATAAGCCAAAGGAAAGAAGGTAAGATAAGGAAAGATGGTAGTCTTGCCTTCATCGGGTGAGGCATTGGGAATAAGAAACCAATACAGAATAGGAAGAGAATTCGGGAGTCATGGTGCAGCTTTGTGAAAATTTGGTTGGACCTCATTGGAGTATTGCGTTCAGTTTTGGGCCCCATGTTATAGGAGAGATGTTATCGAGCTGGAAATGGTACAGAGACGATTCACGGTCCTGATCTAGAGGGAGAGGTTGAACAGGCCTGATTGGACTTTACTCCTTGGACCACAGGAGGTTGAGGGGTGATCTTATAGAGGTGTATAAAATCATGAGAGGAATATATTGGGTAGACGCACAGAGTCTCTTGCCCAGAGTAGGGGAATCGAGAACTAGAGGACATAGGTCTAAGGTGAGAGGGGGAAAGATTAAATAGGAACCCGAGGGGCAACTTTTTTTACGCAAATGGTGGTGGGCATATGGAACAACCTGCCAGAGGAGGTGGTTGAGCATGTTCTATCATGACGTTTAAGAAACGTTTAGACAGGTACATGGATAGGACAGGTTTAGAGGGATATGGGCCAAACACAGGCAGGAGGGACTAGTGCAGATGGGACATGATGGTCGGTGTGGGCAAGTTGGGCCAAAGGGCCTGTTTCCACACAGTATGACTCCATGACTCAGACCTGATTAAAACGGCGATGGAGACAGCCTGCCGGCCAGGCAACATCTGTGTTGAGAGAGGCACCAATCTTAATTTAAAGAGCTTTCATCACAGCCGCAGTTTAAATTAAAGTGCCACGACCTGACACGCAGGTTCTTTCTCTCCTCGCTGGCATCGCATAAGTTCATGAGTTCTAGGAGCAGAGTTACGCCATTCGGTCCCTCAAGTCTACTCCGCCATCCAATCATGCCTGATCTATTTTTCCCTCTCAACCCCATTCTCCTGCTTTCTCCCCATAATCCCTGACACCCGTACTAATCAAGGATATGTCACTCACCGCCTGACGGCCTCCACAGCCTTCTGTGGCAATGAATTACACAGATTCATCATCCCCCTCATCTTTCTAAAGATACGTCCTTTAGAGGTTCTGGCCTCTGGTCTTAGACTCTCCCATTAGTGGAAACATTCTCTCCACATTCACTCTATCCAGACCTTGATCTCAGTGTTTGCAGAGGCAACTGAACCACACTACCACGAACTAGAAAGTAGTCCTGACCTACCAGCTACCTTATTGAAAACCAGAATTTACTGGACTTTATCTAAACTCCCTTTATCCGATATCTGTACACTGTGGATGGCTTGATTATAGTCACAGAGCCGGACAGCGTGGAAACAGGCCCATCGGCCCAACTTGCCCACACAGACCAACATGTCCTAGCTACACTAGTCCCACCAGCCTGCATTTGGCCCATATTTCTCTAAACCTGTCCTATCCATGTCGTGTCTAAATGTTTCTTAAATGTTGCAACAGTCCCAGCCTCAACTACCTCCTCCGGCAGCTCGTTCCACACACCCACTGTGAGAAAAAAGTTACCCGCTGCGATAGTATATATAGTCAAAGTCAAAGTTAAATGTATTCATCACATGCGTCCGAAGGTGCAGTGAAATGAATTTGCCAGCAGCGATACACTTACAAAAAGAACACACAATACACAATGGAATTTAACACTAACATCCACCACAGCATTCTTCACTGTGGTGGAAGGCAACAAAGTTCAGTCAGTCCTCCTCCTTTGTTCACCCGTAGTCGGGGCCATAAACCCTCCGTAATCGCCGTTACGGACGGCCCAATGTACAGGCCCGCTTGTTGGGATGATCAAACCTCCGACGTCGGGACGGTCGATCACACTCTTTTTGCTGACTGGATAGCACGCAACAAAAAAAAAGGTTTTCACTGTACCCCAGTACGCAAAACTTCTGTCACCCATTCTTTCTCTCCAGAGATGCTGCCTGTCCCGCTGAGTTACTCCGGCCTTTTGTGTCTACCTTCGGTATAAACCAGCAACTGTAGTTCCTTCCTGAAATAAAGTTTCTGGTTGCCCTCCCCTGCGTGACCATTTTGGCAGCTGTGTCCATGGGAAGATAGCTTTCGATACAAAATAATGTGAGTTGAACAAAGTAAATCTGGTCATGAATCAATCATTTAAAAACTCAGCTACAGCTCTGAGGTTTAAGTTTTGGCTGCAGAATACCTGGAGGAATTCATTCCAAATAAATGAGGTTGAGTTTAGTTTATTGTCAGCCTTGTTGAATGTCGTTGGTTCTGGGGAGACCTACAGTATATAAAGGGTAGACAGTCAGAACCTTTGTCCCAGGGTGGAAATGTCACCCTGCGAGAAAACTAGCTTTTTGTTTGGTTCAGTTTATTGTCACGCGTACCGAGGTACAGTGGAAAGCTTTTGTTGCGTGCTAACCAGTCAGCGGAAAGACAATACATGATTACAACCGAGCCCTCCACAGATACATGATAAAGGGAATAACGTGAATAACGTTCAGTGCAAGATAAAGTCCAGTAATGTCCGATCAAAGATGGCCCGAGGGTCTCCAGTGGGGTAGATAGTAGCTCAGGACTGCTCTCTAGTTGTTGGTGGGAAGAAACTGTCCTTGAATCTGGAGGTGTGCATTTTCATACTTATCTGCTGAAGGGCCTGTTTCCAAACTGTATCTCTAAACTTCAACTAAACTAAAACTAGACGACAGGCCTTTTGTAAAGCAGAAGGTTTTTATGAGCTTTTAACAGTTTAGTTTATAGTCACCTGTACTGAGGTACAGTGGAAAGGTTTTATTGCATGCTAACCATATAACAGATACCAATTAAGTAAAATTACTTCTTTAAATAAATTGCAGTTGAGTCATTAATGTCAGTTATTTACTGCTTATTATTGTTTATTTTTATAGACCAAAACAAATGGGAAACAACCTGATTATGCTAAGGTATGTCCATTAATCTTTTAATATATAATTTAAGTATGTTAAGATATTAGACAAATAAGATTAGTTGGGCTGATGAACTGATTTAGTTTTGCAAACTGAGACTTAAGTGTGCATGATGTTAAAAGGTCAAATACTGGTGTCTCTTGCATATAGATAGTGGGCTGCTTCTGTGTGCAGGCCCATCTCCGATTTTCCAGCACCTCTTTTAATCCGGACAAAATTACAAAAACGCATTTGCGGACCGGTATCGTGGACCGTTCCGGTACCGTTGGACTACTCTCAAAGGCCGTGACCTCTGTTGGACCGGCAAAACGGAAAATCTAGAAAGGCATCATTACCAAGGATGCCGGAAAATCAGTGATGGACCCATATTACGTACATTGGATTTGCATATGGTAATAATGGTACAGATCTGTGTGGTAAAAAAAGGAATTTCACTGTACCTTGGTACACGTGATAATAAAGGAACCATTGAAAATTGAAATAATGGGGGAGGTGGCACGGTGGCGCAGCGGTAGAGTTGCTGCCTTAAGGGCCTGTCCCACTTGGCCGTCATTTGCGCCTCATTTACGCGTCATATGTAAAATAGGTTTGCGCGTTGTGACGCACGGGTAGCGTGTGGGTAGCGCGGGAATGGCGCATGGAGAGGCGTGGAGGAGTGTGCAGTTGCGCGCGGTATCGCGCGGCGCTCCAGGATTTCGTGCTGTACGAAATCCTCGCACGCCACCTGCGTGACGTATCGCATACGCACGCTGACCCATTGGCGTCGCACACTGGCGTCCCGACGTCTCACGTGTATCGCGTGGTGATGCATGGTTACGTCACCGTGCGTAACAATGCTTCGCCACGCGCCGCAGGATATTCTAATGACATCACGCACACCAGACGGCATGATGACGCGTGATTTGCGCGTGACGTTGCGTCGACCTATTTTACATATGACACGTAAATGAGGCGCAAATGACGGCCAAGTGGGACAGGCCCTTTCCAGCGCTGACAGCACCAGAGACCCGGGTTCGATCCTAACTACAGGTGCTGTCTGTACAGAGTTTGTACCTTTTCCCCATGACCTACATGGGTTTTTTTCCGGGTGTTCCGATTTCCTCCCACACTCCAAAGACTGACAGGTTTACAGGATGATTGGCTGTGATAAAATTGTAAGTTGTCCCCAATGTGTAGGATAGTGCTCTTGTACGGGGCGATCGCTGGTCAGCGCGGACTCGGTGGGCCGAAGGGCCTGTTTCCAGGGCTGTATCTCTAAAGTCTAAAGTCTAAAAGGAAAATGTAGTTTTTACTTTGCAGAATATGGCAGTTCAGCTGGAGAAAAAGACAGACTGTTTCCGAGTCCATTAATTGAGAAACACGTTGATGGTGGCACAGTGGCGCCACAGTCTGGCAGAGTCGCTGGTCGGCGAGGACTCAGTGGGCTAAAGGGCCTGTTTCCACGATGAATCTCTAAACTAAACCAATCAGAGTGTGGATAAGCATCGCGGCGGGTATAGAAAGGCAGCGATAAATGCTTGGCACAGTGGTCGGGCAAGGGAGATGCTCTGAATGGTGCCTGTGCCCACCACCAGTGCTCCAACTTCATAAGTTCATAAGTTAGAGGAGCAGAATTATGCCATTCAGCCCATTTTCTACTCAGTTTCAGTTCAGTTTATTGTCACGTGTACCGAGATACTAACCAGTCAGCGGAAAGACAATCGAGCCATTTTACAGTGTACAGATACATGGTAAGGGAATAACGTTTAATGCAAGATAAAGCCAGTAAAGTCTGATCAAAGAGGTTTTGAGGCTCTCCAATGAGGTAGGTAGTAGTTCAGGACTGCTCGCTAGTTGTTGTAGGATGAACCAGTTGCCTGATAGCACAGCATTACATTTAACCAATTTAGTCCAATCTGCTTCACACATTGCCCCTCTGTTTGAACATTAAAGACTTGTCCCACCACGGTCATTCCTTCATCTCCCCGCTCCCGTCCGTCACAAGGTACAGAAGCTTGAAAGCGCACACCACCAGACTCAGGAACAGCTTCTTCCCCGCTGTTATCAGGCTTCTGAACGGTCCATCCATAAGCTTGTGTACTGTCCGATTCACCTCTACCCCATTGTGGACATTGGACTTTGTCTTTGGAACTGATGCGCTACAATGCTGAGAACTATATTCTGCACTCTGTATCTTCCCCTTTTGCTCTATTGTACTTGAGTTTTAACTGTTTGTATTTACGTATGGTATATCTGATCTATTGGGACAGCATGCAAAACAAAGCTTTACACTGTACTTCGATACACGTGACAATAATAATAAAACTAAACATAAACCAAATCCTACACCTAAATATTGGAAGTTTTCCTTTTAGGGATGTAGCAAGGAAACAGGCCCTTCGGCCCACCGAGTCCGCGCTGACCACCGATCCCCGCACACTAACGCTATCCTACATACATTAAGGACAATTTACAATTCTACCACGCCAATTAACCTACAAACCTGTACGTCTTTGGATGATTCACTTGTCTGGATGCATGACTGAAGACTCAACTAACTTTCCAGTCAGTACTTTAAAGATGTGAACTTGATCTGAACCGTGCCACAGATTACACAACGTACAGCATTTCTCACGCCATCAGATGAGAGTTGGCCGCAATGTGTTTTTGTGTATTGCAAGAAGGAACATTGACTTTTACTGTCATAACACTAATCCGTTAAAGACCCCATTCGTGTTCAGAGTGGCAATTGCCTGTGAATATCTGACCAAATTTTTTCTATGAACAAAAAAATGGAAACAGATCATGGAGAAACAAGAGTTGCAGTAACACAGTGGGTCAGGCGGCATCTCTGGGGAAAAGGATGGGTGACTGAAGAAGGGTTCCGACCCGAAACTTGACCGATTGTTTTTTCTCCATAGATGCTGCCCGACTCGCTGAGTTACTCCAGCGCTTTGTGTCCATAGAGCCATAGTGTCTGAGTCATACAGCATGGAAGCATGCCCTTCGGCCCAACATGCCCACATCAGCCAAATGTTCCAGCTACACTAGTCCCACCTACCTGCGTTTGGCCCATATCCCTCTAAATCTGTCCTTTCTATGTACTATGTAGGGGAGGTAGTTTCTGCCTTACTGCGCCAGAGACCCAGATTTCGATCCAGACTACGGATTTCTCATGTTTAGATTAATTTAGTTTAGTTTTAAGATACCACGTGGAAACAGGCCCTTTGGCCCACCAATTCCGCACCGACCAGCGATCACCCCACCCCATGCACTGGCTCTAGCCTACACACACAGGGGACAATTCACAGTTATTACTGAAGCCTATTAACCTACAAACCTGCACGCCTTTGGAGTGTGGGAGGAATCTGGAGCAAAACCCACGCTGGTCACAGAGAGAACGTACAAACTCGCTACAAGCAGCACCCGTAGTCTGGGTGGAACCCGGGTCTCTGGCGCAGTAAGGCAGAAACTCTACCTCCACCGTGTCATCAATTATCCATCATAACCTTGCTGCATAAAGGGTGTCCTACCACATCACTAGTAGTACTTCATCTGGAACCCCACTGTGTCACAACACAGTAAACTAGATGGGCTACTGTTAAAGCCCAATATATTTTCATCATCACTTCCTCCGACATGCAGTCTATTGTTTTAGCTGTAAAGATCAACATTCAATTAGTTTTATTGATTGCTGATTTCTATTGGTTGGGTATGCTGAACCACAAGTCTTGGAGGACATGTTCAGTCCACTATGACTTTATGGATTTCTTTTAACTTTATTGCTATTTAAGTTAGGTTGCTGTATTCAATTCAATCTGCATTCGATTAGGAATGTTAGTGCTGTCAACAATGGTCCCTGGCCCATTCCAACGACCATTATTCTCTCGTCTCATCTCCATACTCATTTTTAATCAGTTCATTTCAGTTCAGTTTTAGTTTATTGTCATGTGTACCAATGTAGAACATAGAAAATAGGTGCAGGAGTAGGCCATTCGGCCCTTCGAGCCTGTACCGCCATTCAATATGATCATGGCTGATCATCCAACTCAGTATCCTGTACCTGCCTTCTCTCCATACCCCCTGATCCCTTTAGCCACAAGGGCCACATCTAACTCTCTCTTAACTATAGCCAATGAACTGGCCTCAACTACCTTCTGTGGCAGAGAGTTCCAGAGATTCACCACTCTCTGTGTGAAAAATATTTTTCTCCTGTACATCTTTGGAGTGTGGGAGGAAACTGGATGTACAGTGAAAAGCCTTTGTTGCGTGCTAACCAGTCAGCGGGAAGATAATACATGATTACAATCGAGCCATTTACAGTGTACAGATACAAATTCTCACAGCAATCCTTCAGTACTTGGTTTGGTTTATGATTATTGTCATGTGTACTGAGGTACTATGAACAGCTTTATTTTGCATGCTATCCACTCACCTCAGATGTACCATACATTGGATACAATCAGTTCAAACTCGTACGATAGAGCAAAGCAAACGATAGTTTACGTTAGAGATACAGGACGGACTCAGTCCCTTCGCCGACAGTGTCCACGCCGACCAGCGATCACCCCGTACACTAACGCTATCCTACACACCAGGGACAATTTACAGTATTACAGAAGCCAATTAACCTACAAACTTGTCCGTCTTTATAGTGTGGAAAGAAACCAGAGCACCAGGAGAAAACCCACGCGGTCACAGGGAGAATTTACAAATTCCGTACAGACAGCGCCCATAATCAGGATCGAAGCCTGGTCTTAGGCGCTGTGAGGCATCAACTCTACCGCTGCACCACCATATGCTGCCCAGAGTGCAGGATATAGTTCTCAGCATTATAGTGCACCCATTCTTCAGGCAAAGTCCAATGTCCTCAATGGGGTAGAGGTGAATTGGACAGTACCCTAGCTGATGGAAGTATCAGGTTTAACATGGCATCTGGTTTACTATAGCCATCTACAACTAGCTCGGAGCATTTTTCACTCTGAGCATTTTTTGTCTATCTTCAATACTCAATACTCTGACTGATGAAGGCCAGTGTGCAAAGAGCTTTTTTTAACCACCCATCTACCTGCGACTCCTTTCAAGGAACTGCGCACCTGAGGGGAGAAAATCAAAAGAGGGGAGAAAATCTTTCTGGACTTTGACACCTGCATCCAGAACAGCCCCCCCCCCCCCTTACTGCCTCGCCGGTGCTGACCGGGCCGGTCTGGCTTTCGTGTGGTGTGGGAGGAATTCCAAACCTGCACCGTCTCGACATCTTCTGTGGCAAAAATCCAAGATGGCAGCACACGTCTCCTCCTGTCTCTAACTGTGTCTGTTTGTTTTACAAATATGATTTCAAGGAATGTTCAACCTAACCAAGTCCCTGGCTCTGCTGAGTCTGCTGTTAATTTTAATACCCCTGCTGAATTTGAATCTGACTGTGACTCTATTTATATGTTCTCTGTTGTTTTTAAAAAAAATTATTGTCTGTAACTGTGGAACTGTGCTGCTGCCTGTCTTGGCCAGGACTCTCTTGTAAAAGAGATTATTAATCTCAATGAGACTTATCCTGGTTAAATAAAGGTTAAATAAAAAAATAAACCTGCGCTCCTAGATCCCTCTGCTCTACAACACTAATCAGAGCCCAACCATTCACTGTGCAGGTCCTGTCCATGTTAGACTTCCCAAACTGCAACAGCTCACATTTCTCTGTATTCCATCAACCATCCCTCAGCCCACCTGGCCAATCAATGAATATCCTGCTGCAATTTTTGACTACCATCTTCACTTTTTATAAAACCACCCATTTTTGTACCATTTGCTTTTAAGAGGGTCTTGCGTGTTATTCTGCACATTTTTTTGAAGGTTAATAAATTAATACTCTGGAACTTTTCTAAACAATTCTGTGGTATAGTTGTTTCTAAATATCTTCATGGTGGTACAAGGATTTTAACAAAAGCATAAAAAAACAAAAAACAAAGTGCTGGAGTAACTCAGCGGGTCAGGCAGCATCTCTGGAGAACATGGATAGGTGACGTTATTAAAATTAACTTTACTCATTTAATTGTGCCAAATAAACTAAACTGCCTATTTAGAATAATGTAATCAGTCATGTTTTCTAAGCCCTAATATTATTTAGGATCTGTTTCTTGCAATTGTTTTATGTAATATTCGTCTGAATTATTTCTTGATCTAGTTTGGGGTGGCACGGTGGCGCAGCGGTAGAGCTGCTGCCTTACAGTTCCAGAGACCCGGGTTCGATCCTGACCACGGGTGCTGTCCGTACAGTTTGTACATTCTCCCTGTGACCGTGTGGGTTTTCTCCACGTGCTCCAGTTTCCTCCCGCACTGCGAAGTCGTGCAGGTGTATAGACAAATTGGCTTCGGTAAATTGTCCCCGGTGTGCTGGATAGAACTAGTGTGCGGGGTGATCGTTTGTCGGCGCGGACTCCGTGGGCCTGTTTTCACACTGTATCTCTAAACTAAACTAAATTCAACTTTTTTAATAAAGGTTTTTGTAAATTAACTTTTAGGTTTTCCAGCATAGTCATGCTGCCTTGGTGCACATGAATCTTATAGAAGGGCATAAGGATTCATAGCAAAAGGATTTGAGTATAGGAGCAGGGAGGTTCTACTGCAGTTGTACAGGGTCTTGGTGAGACCACACCTGGAGTATTGCGTACAGTTTTGGTCTCCAAATCTGAGGAAGGACATTATTGCCATAGAGGGAGTGCAGAGAAGGTTCACCAGACTGATTCCTGGGATGTCAGGACTGTCTTATGAAGAAAGACTGGATAGACTTGGTTTATACTCTCTAGAATTTAGGAGATTGAGAGGGGATCTTATAGAAACTTACAAAATTCTTAAGGGGTTGGACAGGCTAGATGCAGGAAGATTGCTCCCGATGTTGGGGAAGTCCAGGACAAGGGGTCACAGCTTAAGGATAAGGGGGAAATCCTTTAAAACCGAGATGTGAAGAACTTTTTTCACACAGCGAGTGGTGAATCTCTGGAACTCCCTGCCACAGAGGGTAGTCGAGGCCAGTTCATTGGCTATATTTAAGAGGGAGTTAGATGTGGCCCTGGTGGCTAAGGGGATCAGAGGGTATGGAGAGAAGGCAGGTACGGGATACTGAGTTGGATGATCAGCCATGATCATATTGAATGGCGGTGCAGGCTCGAAGGGCCGAATGGCCTACTCCTGCACCTAATTTCTATGTTTCTATGTTTCTATAAGATGATGGGAGGAATAAACAGGGTGAAAGCATATTCTTTTACCCAGAGTAGGGGACCTTACAGGTTAGGTCGGGGGTAGTTCCTCCCCCGCCACGGGTACCATGTAATCCCGTGCTACCTGCTCCATGGTCAGATAGTCAGCGACTAAACTGTCTTCCCTACCGTGTTTGCCAGATGAGGAGGGGGCTGTGGACCCCCAGCAGGACAAAACAAGACCTGTCAAAGGGCGGATGATCTAGCGAGCCAACGGCCATCCACACTTCAGTAGAAGTTGTGATCACTGTCGTACATAGCATTGTATGGAATGACGATGAAGCACACACACACCAAAATCCTATACTTCCAGCGGCGGAAGTCCGCAGGAACTGGAGGACAGAGATGTGTGGTGCGTCCGTCACCGTTCCCGTTGGAAACCAGCGCCACTGCGTCACTAATGTTTTCATCGATGATGAATGAATGAATGAATGGGAATCAAGAACCGGAGGATATAGGTTCATGTAAGAGGGGAAAGATTTAATAGGAACCTGAGGGGCAACTTTTTCAGACAGAGGGTGGTGGGTATTTGGGGAGGTAGTTGAGGCAGCTTCTATAACAACATTTTAAAGTCATTTGGACAGGCACATGGATAGGAAAGGTTTAGAGGAAACTGAGCCAAACACGGGCCGGTGGGACTGTAGACAGAACCTTTTTCACACAGAGAGTGGTGAATCTCTGGAATTCTCTGACACAGAAGGTAGTTGAGGCCAGTTCATTGGCTATATTTAAGAGGGAGTTAGATGTGGCCCTTGTGGCTAAAGGTATCAGGGGGTATGGAGAGAAGGCAGGTACAGGATACTGAGTTGGATGATCAGTCATGATCATATTGAATGGTGGTGCAGGCTCGAAGGGCTGAATGGCCTACTCCTGCACCTATTTTCTATGTTTCTATGTCTTGGACAGCATGGATGCTGGGCCGAAAGGCCTGTTCCCATGCCGTATGACTATGACTATAACACTTGAAGTTCCTTTGTATGAACGTGAACAATTTTGTTTTTAGTTTAGAGATACAGCGCGGAAACAACCCCTGCGGCCCACTGAGTCTGCACCGACCAGCGATCCCCGCGCACTAACACTATCCTACACACACTAGTGACAATTTACAGTTTTACCAAAGCCAATTGACATACAAACCTGTACGTCTTTGGAGTGTGGGAGGAAACCGGAGCTCCCGGAACAGTCCCACGCAGGTCTCCGGAGAAAGTACAAATTCTGTACAGACAGCACCTGTAGTCAGGATGGAAACCGGGTCTCTGGCGCTGTGAAGCAGCAACTCCACCGCTGCACCATCCTGAACTGTTCTGTTCTGGACAGTTTACCTCTACCTTTGGGAGAACTGGGGATGGGGACTGGACATTGTGCCTTCCCCCACAGTGGTAACCATTGTGGGGGGATGATTCTTGTGTGTAAGTGATTATTTTAGTTTGTGTCCAAGATGGCTGTCGGAAGGGAGAGTGGACGCTGGCGCGGTTTAGCTGCCGATGCTCTCTCTTCACATTGTGTTTTTGATTTTCTTTTGTCTTTGGATCGAATTCTGTCTTTAATTTGTGTATTGGTGATGTCTTTATTATTTATTTTACTCCGATTATATGTTTTTTACTCTTGTTAAATTCTGTAAGGTGTCCTTGAGACTTTTGAAAGGCGCCCATAAATAAAATGTATTATTATTATTATCACATTAAATTTACCAACAGCAACGTACCTTAAAGTTCCTCACAATACACCATCGGTAACTTTGACAATTGTTTGCAAAAGCTTGATTTCTCACATGAATACTTTAAAAACCTATCGCTTGAAGTGCTTAATGCGTTTATCTTTCTTAATAGTTACATAAATAGGAATTTACGGTTGTGTAATTGGAAAGAAACCAAGTGGTATTCTTTCATGTACGATAGATTTCACACAAAGTGCGGTGGGTAAATGGAATCCGTTGCCGGAGAAGATATTTGAGGCACGGATGTCTAAGAAACTGTTAGACAGGTACATGGATAAGAGAGGTTTAGAGGGATATGGGCCAAACGCAGGCAGGTTGGACTAGTGTAGCTGGGACATTGTTGGCCGGTGTGGGCAAGTTGGGCCTGTTTCCACACTGTGTCACTTCTATGAATCTATGACTCTATTGAGCGTACACTTTCCCTGACAATTGTATTTTTCTACTTTCTGCAGCTGCGTCAAATAATCAAGGCTGGCAAAGGTGTGAGTTCATCTTTTGAACTGTGCCGTCACCATGGAAACCAGGCGCTGGAGGCCCTGAGAAGCTTTCCCACTTCTGAAGCGAGATCAACTTTGGAAAACATCATTTACGCAGTCCACAAATTTTAAACCGTGAATCCTAGTGGAAAAATCAAACTATCGCAAACCCGCGTCAGCGGAAGCGGCCACCTTCCTTCGTTGGGAAAAAAAAATCAAGGTTTAGTTAGTACTTAGTTTTAGTTTAGTTTATTGTCACCGAGGCACAGTGAACCAAAGTGCAGTGAAAAGCTTTTGTTGCGTGCTAACCAGTCAGCGGAAAGACAATACACAATTACAATCGAGCCATTCACAGTGTACAGATACATGATAAAGGGAATAATGTGAATAACGTTTACTGCAAGATAATGCCAGTACAGTCCGATCAAAGATAGCCCGATAGTAGTTCAGGACCGCTCTCTAATTGTGGTGGGATGATTCTGTTGCCTGATAACAGCTGGGAAGAAACTGTCCCTGAATCGGGAGGTGTGCGTTCTCACGCTTCGATATCTTTTGATTGAGAACGGAGGAAAGATTCATTCTTTTAATCACAGTGAGTTAGTGTGGGCTTCCCCTTCTCTCTCATATCCTCCTGCGAGAGCGGGAGAGAGAGAGAGAGAAAGAGAGAATTTTTTTTTTTTTGACAGAAATTTTGCAGAAAGGTCAAACCATTTTCCCTTGTCATGCCAGAAGCACACTGGAGGCTGCAAGGGAAGAAATAATTAATGAGTTTTTGCTGCTGTGACCTCAGTAAATGGACAGGAAATCAGGCCGTATTGATTGGAGCCGACCTAGGTTGGCGCCACTGTGGTGGCCTGTGGTTTTTTCCACACTACACTTGGAGGACAGGGGGGGGGGAATGAAGACTGTGGGTGTTACAAGGAACACTTCTCAACACGCCTGATAGACCTGCCACGTCAGGGCACCCTCCAATCTATCAGCCCTCGGGCAATTATTAGGTTAAAGACTTCACCCAAGGTCGTGCAAATAATTCCTATTTGTGAAGTGTTAGGGGGGATTTTTTTTTTAAATTTCGATTTAAAACCGTCCTTAGAAAGTTGCTTGAGTGGGGAAAGAAAGATGTTCATTTGATTACATCAATCCAAAGATGTACAGGTTTGTAAGTTAATTGGCTTGGTATAAATTGTAAATGGTCCGTAGTGTGTGTAGGATAGTGTTCGTGTGCGGAGATCGCTGGTCGGTGCACACTCGGTGGGCCGCAGGGCCTGGATCTCTAAACTAAACTAATTTAAACCGGTCCGTGGACACTTGTACGGAATATCACTTTATGCACACTTTTACAATCAAGAATTGATTAATTTTTTCACCAGCTTTTTTTGTTGCAGCTGATGTGTTATGTAGGGTTTCCCTATTTATTGGGAAGGACTTTCAGACAGATATTACACTTAAAACGGCAACAGTAAATCAATAATTGGTTTGTGGCAAAAAGAAATTTAGCGAAAATGCATCATTTGTTGAAGTGTCCATTTTATATGCTTCAAAAGTTGCCTTTCTCTAACTTCGACTGTTCATGGCTTTAGCCAGAAGGTAAAAAAAGAATGATTTTGTAATAAAAAAACTTTTAAAAATGTAAAATGTATCGTCCCGGAAGAGTTACTTTCATTCCTTTGACATTTCACGTGTTCTTGCTGAGATGAAAATAAGTTTCTTTTTAACCTTAGGACTTGGGAAAGTCTCGGAGCGGTGAAGCAGAAATGACAGTGGCGCAATATGGGATATCAAGTCTGTAAGCTGACACTGTCTCTGTTTTGTTCATAGAGATGATTTTTGTGGTTTGCATCTATGCAACTTGAGAGGCACGTTGACAAGAAGGCTGCGTTTACATAAATGGTCTGTATTGGGACTAAACTACTTTTTTTCCTTCTGTGGTGTAATTACAGCCCAGTTTTAATCTGAAGACAGCTAGCAGAGCAGGCAGATTTTATTACAAGGTTCACTCAAATAATTAGTGTGTTTACATTCTCCGGATTCCTCACAGAAAAAGCATTGCATCACGTTATTGTGCTCCCTTTGTTTTTTTTAATCTTTTTAATCCTCTTTTCCTGTGCAGATTTCAGAACCCACTTAAGAAAAATAATTATCCACAAGAAATAATGTCAGTGCAGTAATTGTTGTGTTCTCCAAGTACTATCAGGTAGTATCGCAACGTTTAAGAAACATTTAGACAGGTACGTGGATAGCATAGGTTTAGACGAGGGGTGTGGAAGATGGACACAAAAATGCTGGAGTAACTCAGCGGGTCCGGCAGAATCTTTGGACAAAAGGAATAGGGTCGAGACCCTCCAGATTGAGAATCAGGGGAGAGGGAAAACTGGAGGTATGGATAGGTACAGAACAAATCTAAGCCGGCATTGATGATTAATGAAAGGTGGAACCCACTGTGGTCCATTGTTGGCTGTGGCAGAGGTGACAACGAGGGGATATATGGATGTGAACAGTGGAACTGGTAGGATGACGAGGGTGGGGGGGCCTGGCGCGAGAGAGGGGGAATGCAGAGGCTATCTGAAATTAGATAAATCAATATTCACACTGCGGGATTGTAAGCTGCACAAGCGAAATATGGGCCAAACTCAGGCAGGTGTGACTAGTGTAGATGGGGCACGTTGGTCGGTGTGGGTAAGTTGCGCCAAAGGAACTGTTTCCACACTATATGACCATGACTAAATGCTAGTCATGTGTGTCAGGCTTCTGTCTTGTTGTAGAGACACTTTTTACAATCAGACGAGTTCCTACTAAGACGTCTTGACTTATTAATTCATACCTCTCTAGGTTTAATAAGAAGAAAGATGCAGTCTGTATGAGTATTCGTATGTTCTTATAATGGCAGTCTTTGCGATGTTCTCAAAGTCCAACTTCGATAGCCATTAATCCTCAGGGATGGTTAGGAGGTATAGTTACGCACTCACAACACACTTAAGATAGTAAAAACGAATCTTCCAAACATTGCTTCTTAATCAATGGTCTTTTATTGAAGTAGTACATAACAAAGAAATAGTCTGTCACTTTCTGTTCTTAATCGCTGTTCCATTCATGTCATATAAATCATATGAAAGTTTCTTCTTATAAAAGTATGTCGTCTCATTAACTTGTGTGCCGTGATCATGTCGTGTGTGTGGTAAAAAACTATTCTCACCATCCTTCCGAGACCCGCTGACTCTTAATCAACGAGCCTGCGCTAGTCTCTAGAAATAGGCACACCCCTTCTACGTATCAAATCCCACCTACAAAAGTACAGCCAGATAAAAACTGAAATTATTTAAAATGTTAGGCATGGCTATAATATACTGACTTAAACTTAATGGCTTCTACAGTTCTTGTGCGCACCCTCCATGTTCAAAGCAATTCTCCTCGGACAAGAAAACTAGAGATAACTACATCATGTTTCATATCGATAAGGTTTTGCACTCAGAAGTGTTCATATCACTCTGGTTTTGATCAATACAGACCCAGGGATGCTGATAAATTCTTAGGATCTGAACTTTGACTTTTTGCTTTTAAAGCATTGAACCTAGAAGAGTACAACACAGGAACAGGCCCTTCGCTCCACGTTGCCCCTGCCAAATATGACGGCAAGCTAACCTAATCTCCTGTGTCTGCACGTGATCCATATCCCTCCATTCCCTGCAAATCCGTGCCTGTCTAAAAGCCTCTTAAAAGTCCTGGACTTTCTCACCGCCAGGCCCCAGGTGGTCAAGATGGGGACATACATCCAACCCCCTCACCCTGAACACAGGATCCCCCCAGGGTTGCGTCCTCAGCCCCCTACTGTACTCCCTGTACACACATGACTGTGTAGCCAGGTTCAGCTCCAACTCCATCATCAAGTTTGCTGACGACATTGGGTTGGTGGGCCTGATCTCCGATAACGATGAGAAGGCCTACCGGGAGGAGGTAGCTGATCTGGCACTCTGGTGTCACAAAAACTAAGGAGCTGATTGTGGACTTTAGAAGGGCACAACATCCGAGGACGTACATGCCACTGGAGATAAATGGGGATACTGTGGATAGAGTGAGCTGCTTCAAATACCTGGGAGTCCACGTCGCAGAGGGTCTGACATGGACAACACACACTGCCACACTGGTGACTAAGGCAAGGCAGTCCCTTTACCACCTCAGGCAGCTGAGAAAATTCAGAGTCTCTCTGAGGATCCTTCAGTGGTTCTGCTCTGGGGCTGTAGAAAACATCTTGTCCGGCAACATCACAAACTGGTTTGGGAACTACACTCGCCCCCCCTGCAGGACCTATACACCAGGAGGTGCAGATCCACAGCCAGCAAGATCATGAAGGACTCCTACCACCCCAGCAACGGACTGTTCCAGCTGCTACAGTCAGGCTCCGCTGTCATGCTGTGAAAACAGTGAGGATGAGAGTGTGTTTCTTCCCACAGGCCATCAGGACTGTAAACTCTTATCTCACCGGGGACTAATTTACTGTTGTGTTGTGTCTCTTGTAAAAAAATATTTTCTGACATGTAAATACTGATTCTGTTCTATTCTGTTCTGTAGATTCTGCACAAACCGCAGGCATTGACACTTTCATTTCACTGCATATCTTGTATGCTATATTTAAGAGGGAGTTAGATGTGGCCCTTGTGGCTAAAGGGATCAGGGGGTATGGAGAGAAGGCAGGTACAGGATACTGAGTTGGATCATCAGCCATGATCATATTGAATGGCGGTGCAGGCTCGAAGGGCCGAATGGCCTACTCCTGCACCTATTTTCTATGTTTCTATGTGTGTGTGACAAATAAAGTTGACTTGACTTGATTTGACTCTGAAACACCACTGTCGAATCTGCTTCCATCATGAGGGGATAGACACAAAATGCTGGAATAACTCTGGGTCAGGCAGCATTCTGGAGACAACGAATAGGTGTCTTTTCGAGTGGAGACCCTTCTTCAGACTCCATCATGGGAGGAATAGATAGGGTGAATGCTCATAATTGTTTACCCAGAGTAGGGGAATCAAGAACCTTTAAAGCAGAATGTTTAGGTTAATTTAGAGATACAGCACGGAAACAAACCCTTCGGTCCAACGGGTCCGCGCCGACCGGCGATCCCTGCACACTAACGCTCTCCCACGCACACAATAGGGACAATTTACAATTATGCCAAGTCAATTAACCTACAAACCTGTACGTCTTTGGATTGTGGGAGGAAACTAAAGATCTTGGAGAAAAGCCAAGCAGGTCACGGGGAGTACGCACAAACTCCATACAGACAGCACACCTAGTCGGGATTGAACCCGGGTCTCTGGCGCTGTAAGGCAGCAACTCTACCGCTGCGCCATCGTGCCGTGTAGAGGGAATGGTACTGGAGTCTGAAGGTGTGTTCCGACCCGAAACATAGTCTCTCCATTCCCTCCACGGATGCTGTCTGATCCGTTGAGTATACTCAGGAGTTTAGAAGGATGAGAGGAGATCTTATTGAAACATGTAAGATTATTAAAGGTTTGGACACGCTAGAGGCAGGAAAAATGTTCCCGATGTTGAGGGAGTCCAGAACCAGGGGCCACAGTTTAGAATAAGGGGTAAGCCATTTAGAACGGAGACGAGGGAACACTTTTTCTCACAGAGAGTTGTGAGTCTGTGGAATTCTCTGCCTCAGAGGGCGGTGGAGGCCGGTTCTCTGGATACTTTCAAGAGTGAGCTGGATAGGGCTCTTAAAGATAGTGGAGTCATGGGATATGGGGAGAAGGCAGGAACGGGGTACTGATTGGGGATGATCAGCCATGATCACATTGAATGGTGGTGCTGGCTCGAAGGACCGAATGGTCAAACTCCTGCACCTATTGTCTATTACTCCAGCAGTTGCGCTTTGTTCCAGATTCAGGATTCAATGGTTTTTAATTATCACATGTTCTCATTATTATCACAAAAATTATTTTTTCCACACAGATCAGTAAGATTATTGCCACACATAAGTACAAGTCCCAGTTAAGTACAGACTGCGTAGAAACATCTATATTTCTATGTTTCCATGCAGGAAAAATGGGGGAAGCGAATCAAGGGATATGGGGGAAAAGCAGGAACGGGTACTGATTTTAAATGATCAGCCATGATCATATGGAATGGCGTTGCTGGCTCGGAGGCTGAATGGCCTACTGCATATTTTTCTATGTTTCATATGCCAGGTTTTGGCTCCATTTCCCAGTCCCAGCTGTAGTTGGCCATAAAGGCCCGTTGCAGCCGTTGCCTCTATCCGGATTGTCCAGTGAACAGTTATCCCTCTCCTCGCCCAGCCACCTTCAGCCTTCGACCCCGTGGGGGAGGGAGGAGGGGTGGTTGCGCCTTCTGCAGCCGACCTTGAGGGCACGGGTGGTAAGACCACCGCCGGAGAAAACCCACGCAGGTCACAGGGAGAACGTAGAAACTCCGTACAGACAGCACCCGTAGTCAGGATCAAACCGGGGTCTCGGGCGCTGTGAGGCAGCAACTCTACCGCTGCACCACCCTGAATGTGTTAATGATTGAAAGTGCCTCTTCTGTTTCCTTAGATGGTATTAACTGTACTTGATACCATATGGAATTTAATCCCTGAGCACACCAAGCTAATAGATGCGTCTATTTTTAAATTTTAAATTTACATTCATTCGATCGCTCCTCATATATTTTACTGTGAAATTTCTGATTTAACACAAATGAACTGATTGAAAACTTTACAACAGTGCTTTGAAGATAATATTTACGAGATTTAAAACAAGACTTGAACAAGAATTATGGGACGCAATTGTTTTTCAGTATATTTACAGATGTTAAACATTTATTTGTATATTTTCCTTTTTCTCTAATTCCTCCTGTAATTGGAGGGCGGCTGTTAATCTGTGATGTGAAGAATTCAGAAACGGGGTGAAGTATTGAATGAATAATCATAATCTCTCTTTCTGCAAATGACCCCTTTAAAATATTTAAAATCCTCCCAATCTTTTAATTAAAATACATATGATTTACAGGGAAAGTTTTTAATTATGCACAAACCTGGAGGGTAGAGGTTTAAGGTGAGAGGAACAAGGTTTAAAGGAGGTTAGATTTTAGACAATAGAAACATAGAAAACAGGTGCAGGAGTAGGCCATTCGGCCCTTCGAGCCTGCACCGCCATTCAATATGATCATGGCTGATCATCCAACTCAGTATCCCGTACCTGCCTTCTCTCCATACCCCCTGATCCCTTTAGACACAAGGGCCACATCTAACTCCCTCTTAAATATAGCCAATGAACTAGCCTCAACTACCTTCTGTGGCAGAGAATTCCAGAGATTCACCACTCTCTGTGTGAAAAATGTTTTTCTCATCTCGCTCCTAAAAGACTTCCCCCTTATCCTTAAATTGTGACCCCTTGTTCTGGACTTCCCTAACATCGGGAACAATCTTCCTGCATCTAGCCTGTCCAACCCCTTAAGAATTCTGTACGTTGTGCAGGAGTAGGCCATTAGGCCCATCGACCCATTCAATGTGATCATGGCTGATCATCCCCAATCAGTACCCCGTTCCTGCCTTCTCCCCATATCCCCTGATTCCGCTATCTTTAAGAACCCTATCTAGCTCTCTCTTGAAAGTATCCAGAGAACTGGCCTCCACCGTCCTCATCTCCATTCTAAATGGCTTACCCCTTATTCTTAAACTGGTTCTGAATTCCCCCAACATCGGGAACATGTTTCCTGTCTCTTGTCCAAACCCTTAATAATCTTATATATTTCAATAGGATCCCGATACAGTGTGGAAACAGGCCCTTCGGCCCTCCGAGTCCACGCCGACCAGCAATCATCCCAATTTCACACTCAGAAGCCATTTCACCTACAAACCTGCACGTCTTTGGAATGTGGGAGGAAACTGACCCGAAACATCATCTATCCTTGGTCTCCACAGTGATGTTTTAAACTAATGAGACATTACACCAGACAGGAGCTGGTCGTGTTTAAAAAAGAGCTGAAAAACTTCCCGTGTGGCATATTTCTCCAACCCACAATGTGATTCCTGCCGATAGATTTCTAACTTTCCAGCAATATCTGACAGCGATTTCTGTTGAAATGTATAGTTAAATTACAGGTGACGCAGTGGTAGAGTTGCTGCCTCACAGCGCCAGAGATCCGGGTTTGATCCTGAATACGGGTGCTGTCCGTACGGAGTTTGTACCTTCTCTCTGTGACCTGCGTGGGTTTTCTCCGGTTTCCTCCCGCAATCCAAAGACACACAGGTTTGTAGGTTGATTGCCTTCTGTAAATTGCCTTCTGTATCTTATAGAAACATATAAAATTATAAAAGGACTGGACAAGCTAGATGCAGGAAAAATGTTCCCAATGTTGGGCGAGTCCAGAACCAGGGGTCACAGTCTTAGAATAAGGGGGAGGCCATTTAAGACTGAGGTGAGAAAAACCGTTTTCACCCAGAGAGTTGTGAATTTATGGAATTCCCTGCCACAGAGGCCAAATCGCTGGATGGATTTAAGAGAAAGTTAGCTAGAGGTCTTGGGGCTAGTGGAGTCAAGGGATATGGGGAGAAGGCAGGCACGGGTTATTGATTGGGGACGATTAGCCATGTCAAGTCAAGTCAAGTTTATTCGTCACATACACATACGAGATGTGCAGTGAAATGAAAAGTGGCAATGCTCGCGGACTTGGTGCAAAAAAACAAACAAACAAACAAACTACAAACAGAATGGAACAGAATCACATATTTTTTTACATATTAAATATTGTGGGCGGAAGGAAAAAGGGTAGAAAAAAACAATTAAAAAAAACCCAGTAGTGGTACAGTAAAGTTAGTCCCTGGTGAGGTAGGAGTTTCCAGTCCTAATGGCCTCTGGGAAGAAACTCCTTCTCAACCTCTCCGTTCTCACAGCATGGCAACGGAGGCGTTTGCCTGACCGTAGCAGCTGGAACAGTCCGTTGCAGGGGTGGAAGGGGTCTCCCATAATTTTATTGGCTCTGGAGTTGCACCTCCTGATGTATAGTTCCTGCAGGGGGGCGAGTGAAGTTCCCATAGTGCGTTTGGCCGAAGGCACTACTCTCTGCAGAGCCTTCTTGTCCTGGGCAGAGCAATTTCCAAACCAGATTGTAATATTTCCGGACAAGATGCTTTCCACAGCCGCTGAGTAGAAGCACTGGAGGATCCTCGGAGACACTCTGAATTTCCTCAATTGCCTGAGGTGTTAAAGGTGCTGCCTTGCCTTACTCACGAGTGCTGCAGCGTGTGATGTCAATGTCATATCCTCAGGGATGTGGACTCCCAGGTATTTAAAACAGCTCACCCTATCCACAATATCCCCATTTATCCTCAATGGTGTGTACGTCCTCAGATGATGTGCCCTCCTAAAGTCCACGATCAGCTCCTTAGTTTTTTTGATGTTCAAGAGGAGGCTGTTGTCCTGACACCAGAGTGCCATATCAGCCACCTCCTCCCGGTAGGCCTTCTCATCGTTGTTGGAGATCAGGCCCACCACCACAGTGTCATCAGCAAACTTGATTATTGAGTTGGAGCTGAACCTAGCCACACAGTCATGTGTTTACAGGGAGTACAATAGGGGGCTGAGGACGCATCCCTGGGGGGGGATCCTGTGTTCAGGGTGAGGGACTTTGATGTATTCCCTCCCATCTTGACTACCTGGGGCCTGGCGGTGAGAAAGTCCAGGACCCAGGCACACAGGGGGGTGTTGAGCCCCAATTCCAGCAGCTTCTCGGCCAGTCTGGTGGGGACTATCGTGTTGAAGGCTGAACTGAAGTCTATGAACAGCGTCCTCATGTAGCCCCCCTTCTGGCTGTCAAGATGAAAGAGAGTGGTGTGCAATACCTGAGAGACCGCATCGTCCGTGGATCTGTTCGGACGGTATGCGAACTGCAACGGGTCCATGTTGCGAGGGAGGAAGGCGCAGATGTGTTTCTTCACCAGCCTCTCAAAGCATTTCATGACTACCGAGGTGATCACAATAAATGGCGGTGCAGGCTCGAAGGGTCGAATGGCCTCCTCCTGCACCTATTTTCTATGTTTCTATGTAAAAATTGTAAATTGTCCCTAGTGTGTAGGATAGTGCTGGTGTAACGGGGATCGCTGGTCGTCACAGACTCGGTGGGCTGAAGGGCCTGTTTTCGCGCTGTAGCTCTAAACTAAACTAAAACTAAAACTTGTAGAAACAAAGAATTGCAGATGGTGGTTAATACGTAAAAGGACACAAAGTGCTGGCGTAATTCAGCGGATCAGGCAGCATTTCTGGAGAAAAGGAATAGAAACATAGAAAATAGGTGCAGGTGTAGGCCATTCGGCCCTTCGAGCCTGCACTGCCATTCGATATGATCATGGCTGATCATCCAACTCAGTATCCCGTACCTGCCAGAGTGGTGAATCTGTGGAATTCTCTCCCGCAGAAGGTAGTTGAGGCCAGTTCATTGGCTATATTTAAGAGGGAGTTAGATGTGGCCCTTGTGGCTAAAGGGATCAGGGGGTATGGAGAGAAGGCAGGTACAGGATACTGAGTTGGATAATCAGCCATGATCATATTGAATGGCAGTGCAGGCTCGAAGGGCCGAATGGCCTACTCCTGCACCTATTTTCTATGTTTCTATGTTTCTCTCCATACCCCCTGATCCCTTTAGCCACAAGGGCCACATCTAACTCCCTCTTAAATATAGCCAATGAACTGGCCTCAACTACCTTCTGTGGCAGAGAATTCCACAGATTCACCACTCTCTGTGTAAAAAAATAAATAAATAAAAAATAAAAAGAATAAGTGATGTATCAGGTTGAGACCCTTCTTCAAACGCTAACACTCTTCAAAACATAGAAACATAGAAAAATAGATGCAGGAGTAGGCCATTCGGCCCTTCGAGCCTGCACCGCCATTCAATATGATCATGGCTGAACCTCTGAATAAGGCCATGCTTTGTTGTGCCTTCTGCTAAAAATGAACTGGCCGTGTCAGATGTAATGCCCTTTTACAATTCCTATACTTTCTCTTGATGTTCAGGGTACAGAATGATAGAATGTGTAGGAAGGAACTGCAGGTGCTGGTTTAAACCGAAGATAGACAAAATGCTGGAGTAACGCAGCAGGACAGGCAGCATCACTGGAGAGAAGGAACGGGTGACGTTTCGGGTCGAGACCCTTCTTCAGACTGGTATGATAGAGTTTTGCGTTCTTTCAGAGTCGAAAATATAACCTCATGCCTTTGTAGGTTAAGGTTTTGACTGCAGGGATCAGAAAATATTTGGATCAATAACATCCTGTACTAAACTGGAAACGTCTTAATAAATTAATCAGGAGGTGTGTAATGATGAATGAGCTGGGCTGCATTTTAGACTTTTTGCCACAAACAGAACAAGTTGTGCATGAAATATTGTGTGTAGTTCTGGTCGCCCCATTACAGAAAGGATGTGGAGGCTTTGGAAAGGGTGCAGAGGAGGTATACCAGAATGACGCCTGGATTAGAGAGTATTACCTGCAAGCATGGGCGGAAATCCCAGGGGGGGACATGGATGGGCCACAACCCCTCATGTTTTGAGAGGTGGAGGACAATCCCCCCCATGTTTTGCAATCCGGATTTTGAAAATCGGTGAAAATAAAATCTATAATAAATCTCCAGTTTCCGCGAGACAGTGGGGGTGGGACTGATGATCGAGGGAGGGCACCGATTGGACGAGAGAGGCGTCGTTCAGCAGGCAATGGGGGGAGGGGGACATGATGATTCAGCGCGATGATTGGAGGAGGGACGTATCATAGAAACATATCTATATCGGTCAGAGGCGGAAGTAGGGGGGTGGGACTGAGGGTAGAGCGCGGTGATTGGAGGAGGGAGACGTCCTGGTGGAGCAAAGATCATAGAGCAGAGCTTGAATCGGCCTGTTCGCAGGGCCTTTCATCGCCCAGAGCTGCTTAAAATCAGCCGCGCCATCTTCCACCGCCCCGCGGTCAAATTGCTGCGTCAAGGCGATCGAGGCTCCCAATGTTGAAGCCCCCGCCGGGCGATGGAAGATCCCGTGGCCGGTTTTAAGCCACGCCGGGCGATGAATTACCCCGTGAACGGGCTGATTCAAACTCCACGATTTGGGGTGGACGAAGCTGCTGTTGCTGGAGTTCAGAGTCGGTCACCAACCAGGTCAGCTCCCGATGTTACTGTCCACAGGGCCCACGGCTGAAGCCTTGCATGTGTGTGTGCGCATGCACCAAGAAATTGTGCACCCCGCCATGTTTTGATAGCGATTTCCGCCCCAGCCTGCAGGGAGAGGGTGGTGAAAATCAAGGGGTGGATCGAAATCCATTTAATAAACCAGTAAAACTTCACAGGAACCCGAGTGGCCACTTTTTCACATTGGAGGTGGTGGTTTCTGGAACGAGTTGCTAGAGGTTTAGGGTGGCACGGTGGCGCAGTGGTAGAGTTGCTGCCTTACAGCGCCAGAGACCCGGGTTTGATCCTGACTACGGGTGCTGGCTGTATGGAATTGTACGCTCTCCCCATGACCACGTGGGTTTTCTCCGGGTGCTCCGGTTTCCTCCCGCACTCCAAAGACATACAGGTTTGTAGGCTAATTGGCTGCAGTAAAATTGTAAATTGTCCCTAGTGTGTAGGATAGTGCTAGTGTCGGGGTGATCGCTGGTCGGCACGCATTCAGTGGGCTGTAGAACCTATTTCCGTGCTGTATCTCTAAAGTCTAATGTCAAAATACAAATCGCAAAACTCATCTGATATGCAAATGGTCTTAAGATTAAAAAAAACATGCAAACATGAACTATCGTTTGAGACATGAGGAACTGCAGATGCTGGAATCTTGAGCAAAACACAAAGTGCTGGAGGAACTCTGCGGATCAGGCAGCCTCTGTGGTGGGAATGGGCAGGTGACATTTTGGGTCGGGACCCTACTTCAGACTGATTGTCGTAGGAGGGAGAAAGCTGGAAAACATACGGAGGTGTCGGTGGGGCAATGCCTCGAGTCAAGAGTGTTTTATTGCCATGTGTCCCAGATAGAACAATGACATTCTTACTTGCTGCAGCACAACAGAATATGTAAACATAGTACACTGCAGACAACATAGTGTACAAGAAAAAAAGTTCAGTGTGCATACATGTACACACACTCACATTGTATATATGGGTGTTTCCATAAATAAGGGTACCAACCTGTAATATGGGTGGCCAAATTTGAAAGTTATTGAATCATAATGAAATACCACAGGATTTAAAATGGGCCTACCTATGATCCTTTTGAGCTAATTTTTGATCAAAATCGACCAAAATGTAATACTTTCAAAATTTGAAGAAGAAACGAGAACATTTTTTTAATTTATAAGACATACTATACTAAGTGTGACCCGTTGGGTCCCAGCATCACAGGGGAGGGCTGGTCCCCCAACGCAATATTCCACCTCTCCATCAATTCCAATATAGGTGGCCAGGGGAGGTGCTTTCTGGAGCGCTAGTATGGGTGTTGTGCGCTGAAGGGACTGGTTTCCAGAGGGCTAGTATGGACATTGTGGGCCGAATGGATTATTGGGCTGGCAGCTCACTCACTCACAGCTGGTGGGCTCACAGTTGGCTCACGGCTATTCCTTGAAATTCCATTTCAAGCAGGTTGCAAGGGCATCAAATTCAAGTGCAGTTTCATACCATTTCAAGCATGGTGCAAGGCCACTAAAGATGGTGAGTCGTGACCGCTCCCTCCCCCATCTTGCAGAGACTGAGCCACGCCAACACTTCCGGATTTTTTATAGTCCCTCCCACCAGAAGGGGCATGGCCTTCATGGCATGATTGACAGGAGAGAGAACCTCAATATTTTTTAAACACTAATAACTCTTTTATTTTTCATCGATGGGGAAAATCCTCAGCACCTGATGAGGGGAGTGGGACTCTGAGTAAGATGGACAAAAATCACAGCTGTACGTGGTAGCGCTTTTACTAAAATCAATATAAAACGCGATCAGGAAGTGGTCAAGATTTGGCTTTTAATTATATAGAAGGAAGCTCTAATTAGCCAAGGCATCTTTAATTAGGCAAGGCATCTCTAATTAGGCAAGGCATCTCTAATTAGGCAAGGCAGCTTGCTTTAGCACTTTCAAACCCATTGGCAAGGCAGCTTGCTTGAGCACTTTCAAAACCAAAGGCAACACAGCTTGCTTTAGCACTTTCAAAACCAAAGGCAACACAGCTTGCTTTAGCACTTTCAAAACCAAAGGCAACGCAGCTCGCTTTAGCACTTTCAAAACCAAAGGCAAGGCAGCTCGAATTAGGTTAAGATTTGGCTTTTAATTATATAGAAGGCAAGGCAGCTCTAATTAGGCAAGGCATCTCTAATTAGGCAAGGCAGCTTGCTTGAGCACTTTCAAACCCAAAGGCAAGGCAGCTTGCTTTAGCACTTTCAAACCCAAAGGCAAGGCAGCTTGCTTTAGCATTTTCAAACCCAAAGGGAAGGCAGCTTGCTTTAGCACTTTCAAAACCAAAGGCAATGCAGCTTGCTTTAGCACTTTCAAAACCAAAGGCAAGGCAGCTTGCTTTAGCACTTTCAAAATCAAAGGCAATGCAGCTTGCTTTAGCACTTTCAAAACCAAAGACAACACAGCTTTGTTTAGCACTTTCAAAACCAAAGGCAATACAGCTTGCTTTAGCACTTTCAAAACCAAAGGCAACACAGCTTGCTTTAACACTTTCAAAACCAAAGGCAACACAGCTTTAGCACTTGCAAACTAAAACACACTGTTGCATTATCAAACCACATTAAGGGCACTGACAAGTCAGTAAAACCACTCACAGTTTAGTAGACATATGATTACTATTTTAGTAACACTAATTACTCTTTTATTTTTCATCGATAGGAAAAATCCTTGGCACCTGATGAGCGGAGGGGGATTCTTGGCTTATATAGAGTTACTTAATTGCAAAATTAATGTAATCTTTCTGGTGTAAATTAGCCTAAGGATTTGGTGAAATCTTGCTTGCAAAATGTCACAAAAAAGACAAGAAAACACAGGGACATCTCTATACATAAAACTCTGATCTTGGATGTGTATTTATTTATGTGTGTGTGTTTGTGTGTAATCACATCTTTGCAAAAAAACGATGCGGTAACGGTAAAAGTTTTACATATTCCGGTAGACATTTTCCCCCTGGAGTCCAAAATCACCTTATCTGAAAATGTCATGCTTTATTTCTCGAGTAATTAATGAAAATGTTCAAAAATCTGACAAAAATTTGAATTTAAAAACGATTGTCTTGCTGATGATGTCACAATGAGTCCACGTGCCTTCTTCTTTGTGCTGCGAGTGATGTCACCCCCCCGACCCCTCCCTCCTGCCCCCGTTATTCAAAAGGCGCAGCCGGAGATGAAATTGGGCCGTCGACTGAAGACCAAAGATCATAGCTGAAGACTGCGGCGGCCCAACTCACGATCCTTTGGTCGATGCTTGCTCGCTCGCCGCCACGCCACCACACCCCCTGGTTGGTGCATGGTGGGGAGGTTGCTGCCGCTCTCTACCTACTGCCTCTGTCCTTTGCCCTCTATACTCTGCCTCTACCTGCTACCTCTGTCCTCTGCCCTCTGCCTCTGCTCCTGCCCCTGCCCTCTGCCTGCCTCTGCCCTCGCTCTCTAGCCGAGTGTGAGTTGGCGGCTATGCTTGAGTGGATAGGACGGGGGATGGTGTAAAAGGAGCGAATTAAAAATATTAATATAATATATAATATCAAGGGGGGTGATTAGTGTGTGTGTGTGGGGGGTAGTTAGTGTGTGTGTGACGCCGCAGGCCCCCCCCCCCCCCGAGGGGACGGGAACCAACGGGGCCCACTTAGTCTAGTATCTGATATGTTTCTTGGTAAAAACAGATATATTTATTTTTGCTTCATCTCATTATTTTTGCTGCACACCATGTTCTATCTATCTATCTATCTATCTATCTATCTATCTATCTATCTATCTATCTATCTATCTATCTATCTATCTATCTATCTATCTATCTATCTATCTATCTATCTATCTATCTATCTATCTATCTATCTATCTATCTATCTATCTCTAAAACTCTGATCTTATGCTCTTCCGGTTTGCGCATTTTTTCTATTTGCGTAAAAAATGTATGCGATAGGGGAGAGGAGTTATCGAGGGAGGGAGGGAGTGACTGAGGGTAGGGGAAAGGAGTGGGAGGGAGAGGTGAGGGAGGGATTGTGGAGGGGAGGAGGAGATGGGAAAGAAGAGGAGAGCGAGGGAGTGCTGGGGGATGAGGGGAAATGAGCCGTGCCTGCACAGTTGGGGGCTATGCATGACAATAGACAATAGGTGCAGGAGTAGGCCATTCGGCCCTTCGACCCAGCACCGCCATTCAATGTGATCAAGGCTGATCATCCCCAATCAGTACCCCGTTCCTGCTTTCTCCCCATATCCCCTGACTCCGCTATTTTTAAGAGCCCTATCTAGCTCTCTTGAAAGCATCCAGAAAACCTGCCTCCACCCCCCTCTGAGGCAGAGAATTCCACAGACTCATCACTCTGTGAGAAAAAGTGTTTCCTCGTCTCCGTTCTAAATGGCTTACTCCTTATTCTTAAACTGTGGCCCATTAGTGGCTCAATATTACATTGGGAGGACGGGTTGCATTGGTCGAATGGGTGAGTGGTGGAATATTGCATTGGGGAACGGGTTGTGTTGGGGACCAGGCCTCCCGTGTGACAGGGACCCAACAGACCCCACTTTGTCTAGTACTACTTAAAATACAGGATATGAAAATGGGAATATTACATAAAAAACAGGAAAATAACCTGGACTACCTTCGATTTTCCAGAATCTGCAGTTCCTTCTTAAACAAAATAACCTGGACGTTTGGAGACCTTCAGATTCACTACTGAGTGCTGTATTTACAGAAACACACGCACATACACACATATATATTATACTAAAAGTCCCATCTTGACCACTTCCTGTCTACGTTGTAGATAAATTTTAGAAAAAAACGCTACGCCATATCGCTATGATTTTTTTGCCATCTCACTCAGTCCTACTCCGCTCCAGCCACCCCAAGGTTTTTTCCGATCGCTGAAAAATAAAAGACTTATGAATTAAAAAAATCATGAGATCAGCTGATTGGTCCTCTCGCCTGTCAATCACCAAAACGCTCCTTCCGGGTGGCCAGGACTATAATGCCCTGGAGGCCGGACATGAGTCAGTCACTGGAGGATCGTGAGAGAGAGTCCACAACTGTGATTCTACGCTGTTAGTCAACTGAACTGTGAGTCTACTGAACTGTGAGTCCACAATGTGCTTGGAATAAATGATTTGTTAGCCCTTAATGAAATGAAATGAGTTGTTTGGCCTGCCCTGTGCTTGAAATTGAAATGGAAATGAAATGAAATGAGTTGTTTGGCCTGCCCTGTGCTTGAAATTGAAATGGATATGGAAATGAAATGGAATGGCGGGGACGCGACTATTTCTCCGAGTCGCGTCCTCGCCCCCCTCCTCGCGGCCTACCAGCTGGATCAGAACGGCCTTTCCTGCCGGGGACCAGGAACCGGACCAGATCTTCAACAGCGTCTCAGCGCGGCGCTGGATTCACCGCGGAGCGGGGGATGCCTACCTGGATCGCCGTTTGGAGCTCCGGAGCGTTGGGCCGCTACTTCAACATCGTGGAGCTGTGGTTTGGGAGAGCTTCCAATGCGGGCAGCGCTAACTGTCACTGCAGAGTCCTAAGGCCCTTTGCCGAGGGCCGCCAACGCTGCATCTCCGCCCAGCACGGCCAGCGGACTTTGGAAGCCGCGGACTCCGGTAGGAGGTGGCCGAATCTGATATCCAAGCCGCTGAGGATGTCCCCCAGCCCCGACGTCGGACTTACATCACCCCGGCGAGCGGGCCTGAACATCGGGCCGCCCGTAGCAGCGACTGTGGAGGGCTCTGGGAGGCCTCGACCACGGGTGAACATTGGGGAACATTAGAGGAAGAAACTGACTTTGGTGCCTTCCCTCACAGTGGGAAACTTTGATTCTGCCGTGTGGGAATGTTTTATGTTGAATTCTATCAACTCTATGTTATGTTCTTTATTTTTACTGTATGGCTGTATGGTGATTACATTTGACTGTTCCAATTGGCACATGTGACAAATAAATGTATCTTGTATCTTGTAATGAAATTAATTGTTTGCCCTGCCCTGTGCTTGAAATTGAAATGGAAATGGAAATGAGTTGTTTGGCCTGCCCTGTGCATGAAATTGAAATGGAGGAGGAGTCCCTTTGGCCCATCTGTAAGTATTCCCCCTGCAAGTATGAAACCTCACTCCAGTATTTGTCTCCCTCCCTTCATTGGCTCCCAGTGATATCATGGCCAGGGATCTCTTAGACCTTCCTCCTCAATTGCTGTGATCTGCAGAAAAAGATGAAAAATGTCTAAAATTGATTCTCCACCCTCTTCCCCTTCTCTCTCACAGAGTCTCTCACCTGTTTTGGGCAGAATCTCTGGCAGTTTCTGAGCTGCCAGCCCACCAGCCCTGAGTGACGGAGCTTCCAGCCCACCAGGCCTGAGTGACTGAGCTGCCAGCGCACCAGGCCTGAGTGACTGAGCTGCCAGCGCACCAGGTATGAGTGACTGAGCTGCCAGCCCAAGAATCCATTCAGCCCTCGATGTCCATACTAGCCCTCTGGAAACCAGTCCCTTCGGCCCACGACACCCATACTAGCGCTCCAGGAAGCCCCCCCGCCCACTGGCCACCAATATTGGAATTGGTGGAGAGGTGGAATATTGCATTGGGGGACCAGCCCTCCCGTGTGAACATCAATCAATCAATCAACCTTTATTGTCATCTTGCAAAGCAACAGTGTACAGTGCAAAATGAGAAGACGTTTCCCAGGGAATACCGGAGCATCGCACATAAAACTTAAACATTTACACATAAAATAAAAACAATAAAAACAATCCAGTCCCTGATAAAACAGTACGAATAGTTAAAAAGTGCAGGTAAAAACAGCAACATTAAAACACAAGTAAAAACAGTCCCAACGGGTCCCACTTAGTCTCGGTGTATATATATATATACACACACACGTAACAAACAGTGCAATAACAACAATAATAGTCTATGTATTTAAAAGCTTAATGGAGGTTACAGTATTTAATAGCCTAGTGATAGGTGGACACTGGAGGTGACTATATCCATCCTTTAGATCGTCTTTAGAAACTGCACGTAGTGAGTTGCCACACTCAACGCTATCTTGCAACGTCCAAGCCCCTGAAACGACCGATCTATGCCTAAGAAGACATATTTCTTATATATCCAGCACGGTGGTTCATCTGGTAGAGCCGCTGCCTCACAGCGCCAGAGACCCGGGTTCGATCCTGACCTCGGGTGCTGTCTGTGTGTGGAGTTTGCACGATCTCCCCTTGACCTCGTGGGTTTCCTCCGGGTGTTCCGGTTTCCTCCCACATACCAAAACATGCGATTTTGTAGCTAATTTGGCACTCCGTAAATTGCCCCTGGTGTTTAGGGAGTGGATGGGGATTGGGATAACATGGAACTCGTGTGAACGGGTGATCGATGGTCGGCATGGACTCGTTGGGCCGAGGGGCCTGTTTCCATGATGTATCTGTAACTAACTAATCTCTTGCAAACAGACTTTACTGTAGGGTCTCCCGTGGCTGCCTCTGCCAAGACCAGGGCTCCAGCTGCCGTTGCTAACAATAACCAGATATAGTGATAATTTCTCTCATTGCAGTTGTAAAACTCATGCCCCATAAACTGATGATTACGTTTGCCAACGCACTGCAAGTCCAAAGTTAATTTACTTGTATGAAATGCATTGAGACATTTAACAGAGTCTCCACCTGAAATGTCACCCATTCCTTCTCTCCAGAGATGCTGCCCGTCCCGCTGAGTTACTCCAGCTTTTTGTGTCTATCCCTCTTAACCTATCTGTACCTGTCTAATTGTTTCTTAAACGTTTCGATAGTCGCTGCCTCAACTACCTCCTCTGGCAACTCGTTCCATACACCCACCATCCATTGTGTAAAAAAGTTAAAGTTCATCTTTGAGTTTATTGTCACTTAACTAATGAAGGTACAGTGAAATTTGAGTTTCCCCTCAGATTGCTATTAAATCTTCCCTCCCTCCCCCCCCCCCCCCATCATCTTAAACCTCTCGTAGAGTGATACAGCGTGGAAACAGGCCCTTCGGCCCAACTTGCCCACACCGACCAACAAGTCCCATCTACACCAGTCCCACCATTATGTGTTTGGCCCATAGCCCTCTAAACCTGTCCTCTGGTCTTGATTCCCCTACTCTAGGTAAAAAACCTCACGGTTTTGTACAGGACCACAAGATCACCCCTCATCCTCCAGCGCTCCAAGGAACAGAGTCCCAGCCTGCTCAACCTCTCCCTATAGCACAGGCCCTCGAGTCTTGGCAACATCCTCGTAAATCTGCTCCGCACATTTAGAATAAAACTATATGTTAGTGAAAGTATTGTAATTCTACACACGGGCACCCAATCTTCATTGTCCTTCAATCAGCGCAGTCTTTTAGACCTGAACATAAATGATTCCATAAAGAGAACTGAATTAATGAGTTCACGTGATTGACAGTGACAGGTAAATTATAGAAGCAGGGTGTTAATTAGAGAAGACAGCTTTCACAGAGGAAACAAGGGTTTAATGGGGGGGATAGACAGATTGGCAGAATCATTTGCTTTTTTGTGAGTGAGCACAATATGGCTGGTTGATTGATTGAAAGATACAGCGTGGAAACAGGCCCTTCGGCCCACCGAGTCCACGCCGACCATCGATCACCCTTTCACACTAGTTCTATGTTATCCCACTTTTGCGTCCATTTGCAACACACTAGGGGGACAATTTACAGAGAGGGTCAATTAACCTACAAACCTGCACGTATTTTGGGATGTGGGAGGAAACCGGAGCAACCGGAGACAACCCATGCGGTCACAGGGAGAACCTGCAAACTCCACACAGACAGCACCCGAGGTCAGGTCGGGATCGAACCCGGGTCCATGGCGCTGTGAGGCAGCAGCTCTACACGCTGCACCACTGTGCCGCCCCACTGAAACGGAAACTTCATTTGGAGTTTAGAGATACTGCGTGGAAACAGGCCCTTCAGCCCGTGCCGACCATTGATCAGCCCGTGTATCTATCTTATCCCATTTTTGTATCCTACACATTAGGGACAATTTATATCTTTGCTCTAAAGATTCTCAGAAGCAGGATTTCAAAAAATATCCTGTCTACATCATTATTCTAACAAAAAACCTTAAAGCAAGGGTTCCCAACCTGGGGTAAATTCACCCCCCAGGGGGTAAATTTGTTAATTCTGGATTTGTACATATGTTTTCTCATTGACTGACTGCGTTTGGTTCTGGTAGACCGGTATCTGTTCATCATTAGTTGCTCATAAATAAGTGAAATAACATTGTTATGTGCTATTAAAGTTGCCAGGGGTAAACGGGACGAAAAAGGTTGGGAACCCCTGCCTTAAAGCATTCACATGATTTCCATTGAAAATGTCTGCATTGCTAAAACATAGAGCCATGGAGCCGTACAGCATTAAAACATCCTTTGGTCCAACTGGTCCATGCTGACCAAGGTGGCGTATCTAAGATCAATTTGCCCGCATTAGGTCCATGTCTCTCTGAACCATCTAAATGGGCTGAACTACAATCTACCTCATTGCTGACCCTTGGACTATCTTTGATCTTTGATCAAAGGTATCACCAAATATACCAGAAGAGGTATTATATATAATACAAAAAGTGTCCTCTGGACTGGAGGGCCGCAGCTTCGGCGGCTTCGACCACCCTGGGCCGCGGAGCTGAACCGGCCCGTTCGCGGAGCTTGGATTCAGCCGCGGGACTGACATTACTTACCATCGCCCGGCGGGGTCACAACATCCGAAGCCTGGATCGCCTCGGCGCAGAGGGAGAATAAGAAGGAAAGAGACAAAAACTTAAGACTTTTGCCTTCCATCACAGTGAGGAGTATTCAACTCACTGTGGTGGATGTTAATTTGTGTTTTTTGTGTATGTTTTTGCCATTTTTTACTATATGTAGGACTGCAAGGCAACAAAATTTCGTTCAGACCGCAAGGTCTGAATGACAATAAATGCTACTTTACTTTACTTTACTTTACTTTATATAACACAAAAATACCAGGAGGGAGTTGGTGCTGGACAAAGGGCTGTGTTTCAAGATGGTGGCAGATGAACGAGAGGGTTATTAGGGTCAGGATAACAGGCCGTCAAAGCCAAGATAAGACTCTTAAGAACTTTGTGGGTGCCAGAAACGTGGCGACTTTTTGTGTACTGTCTCGGTGAAGTCGACTATTACACTACAATCGTTGCACTTTGGTACTTATCTAAGGTTGTGTACTTTAGTTTAGTTTAGAGATACAGCGTGGAAACAGGCCTTTCGGCCCACCCGAGTCCGCGCCGACCAGCGATCCCTGCACATTAACACCATCCTACACACACTGGGGACAATTTACAAATATACCAAGCCAATTAACCTACAAACCTGTACGTCTTTGGAGTGTGGGAGGAAACCGGAGCATCCGGTGAAAACCCATGCAGGTCACGGGGAGAACGTACAAACTCAGTCAGTACTGACAGCACCCGTGGTCAGGATGGAACCCTGGTCTCTAATGCTGTAAGGCAGCAACTACTGCTGTTCCACCGTGCTCATCTATAGAATGATTTACTGGATTGTATGCAAAACAAGGATTTTGACTGTGCCTACGTACATAGGTACATGTAACAATAAAGTGTCGTCATCATCATTATCATACCTCCTGGTAAATACTGGCTTGTCTAATGCGACCAACACACACAGAGCCCAGTGCAGTTGGCACACAAACTTAGAGCGCACTCTGCAGGCAAATGCATATCACTGCAGCCAGTAAGCAGTCTTTAAACATTAGACTTAGGCTTTAGAGATACAGCGCGGAAACAGGCTTTTCCGCCCACCAAGTCCGCGCCAACCACGATCCCCGTACATTAGCGCTATCCTACACACACTAGGGATAATTCATAATTTACAAAGGCCAATTCACCTACAAACCTGTACGTCTGTGGGGGGGGAAACTGGAGCATCAGGAGAAAACCCACTTGGTCACAGGGAGAAAGTACCAACTCTATATAGACAGCACCCGTAGTCAGGATCAAACCCGGGGTTCTGGAGCTGTGAGGCAGCAACTACACCGCTGTGCCACCTTGCCAACCCAACAATCCAATGTTAGAAACAATGATGCAGGATAGATTACTCTATTCTTTCATTTTTGTTTTTGTTTTTTTTATAGATAGAGCAAGGAAGTTTATTTTAATATTGTCACGTGTACCGAGATACAGTGAAAAGCCTTTGCTTGCGTGCTAATCAGTCAGAGAAAATACTATTCTTGATTACAATCAAGCCGTCCACAAAGCAAAGGATTCAGTGCAAGCCGTTCAATCCACCAAGACAATGCTGGCCATCGATCACCCATTCAACTTTTGTTCTTCCCACATCCCCAAGATGTTCAAGTTTGCAGGTTAGTTGGCTCTCTGTAAAGTTCCCCTTTGTGTGTAGGGAGTGGATGAGAATGTGAAGCTCTACCTACTGTACGTGAGATTGTATTTATGTATGGGATGTCAGATTGCTTTGACAGCGGACAGAGCAAAACATTTCACTTTACCTTGGTACATGTGACAAAAATAAAACTAGTTGAGTTTAGTTTATTGTCACGTGTACCGAGGTACAGTGAAAAGCTTTTTGTTGCGTGCTATCCTGTCAGTGGAAAGACTAGACATGATTGCAATCAAGCTGTCCACAGTGTAGATACATGATAAAGGGTTTTGCATTTAGTGCAAGATAAAGCCCAGTTAAGTCCGATTAAAGATAGTTTGATGGTCTCCTGGACCTAGACCGAAACTGGAAGGGTGAAGCTGGCAGGATCAAGGATCCCTGATTGACGTGGAATTTTGAGGCTCAAGAGTCAAGAGTGTATTATTGTCGTATGTCCCAGATAGAACACCGACGTTCTTACTTGCTGCAGCACAACAGAATATGTAAACATAATAATAATAATAATAATAATAAATACTTTATTGATCCCCTCAGGGAAATTCAGATGTCCAGAAGCTCCCAACCAACAAACCCACAGATTCAAAACGAACGCATACAGAAAATACATAGAATACAATGTGGACACTACCTGAGAGCAATAAATACTTAAAAAGACCAATAATTAACAGTTAAAAATTAATAATTGTACACTGTAAACAATATAATAAACGAGAAAAAGTTCAGTGTGTGTACACACATACTCACAAGTACACACACGCAAACACACATATCTATATAATTAAAAGTCTGATCTTGACCACTTCCTGTTTGCACTGCATATTGATTTTAGAAAAAAAAATCTACCTTTTACGGCTGTGATTTTTGGCCATTTTACTCAGAGACCCCCTCCGCTGTGCAGGATGAGGATTTTTCCCATTGATGAAAAATAAAAGACTTACTAATGTTTAAAAAATGTTGAGATTCTCTCTCCTATCAATCATGCCATGAAGGCCACGCCCCTTCCGGTGGGAGAGGGGAGGGACTATAAAACCTGGAAGTATGGATGTGCCTCAGTCTCTGCAAGATGGGGGAGCAAGAGGTCATGACTCTCAGTCTGAGCTGTGAATAACACTGAACATATGTCTATTAAACTGTGAGTGTGGTTTTACTGACCTGTGAGGGGCCATAATGTGGTTTGAAAATGAAAATGTGGTTGGTTTGAAAAATTGTGGTTGGTTTGAAAAGCAAGGTGTGGTTTGTTTGAAAAGCAAACAAGGTGTGGTTCGTTCGAAAAGCTAGCAAGGTGTGGTTGGTTTGAAAAGCAAGCTAGGTAAGTAGTAAGTAGGAGGAGGACTGGCCAAATTTTTGTGCCTTCCACCACAGTGATGAATGCTGTGGTGGATGTTTGTGTTGCATTTTGTGTGTTCTTTATTATTGTATCGCTGCTGACAACCCAAGGGGCGGGGCGCTACTCTGTGAGCGACTCGCGGCGCGTTGCTCCCGTATGTTTGTATGTGGAGCCGCGTCAAAGAAGATTTTCTGTTGCGACAGACAATAAAGTTTTCTGAATCTGAATCTGAATCTGAATCTGAAAGTAAGTTTTATTTATATAGCACGTTTTAAGTCGCATTGACACCAAAGTGCTTTACATAAAATAGATAAGTTTCCATACAAACCATAGGAAAAGGTTAAAAAAATAAAGAAAATGGACACAACACATTATAGAGTTCAACACAAACGTGCCCCCACAGCAGAATCAAAAATTTCCACTGTGGGGAAAGGCACCAGAAAGTTAAGTCCTCTTCCTCTGTGAAACACCCGAGGTCGGGGCCCATTTGTGGCCTTGCAGTCAGTCCGATAATTTTCAGGGCCCTCTTGCCGTGAAGATAGAACTCCGGCGTCGGGTGAAACATTCCTCAGCGGCTTGGAAAGTCTGGAGCGGCTGCCTCCTCCCCGGAGACCGGGGCACTCATAGTCCTCAGGCCGCGCCGGTTGGAGCTCCGACCCCGGCGAACTCGATCCCAGGCTCCGCGGCGCTCCAAATCCAGCGCTGCCCGCGGCCGGACGCCCGCAGCCACAGCTCCGCGATGTTGGGAGTCGGCGGCCACAGCGCTCCGGAGCTTACCGCACGGCGACCCGGTAAGGCATCACCCGCTCCATGATGGTGTCCCAGCGCTGCGCCACCGCCGAAGCTGTAGTCACGGCCGGTCCCGACAGGAAACGCCGCCCCATTCTCGATGGTAGGTCGCGAGGACGGGGCGAAGAAGCAGCTCGGAGGGATGCTGCCTCTCCGACCAGGTAGGGGACTAAGAAATAAAGTTTCCCCCTCCCCACCACATAAAAGACCTCCAACTAACATTTTATGACATTTTATGACAGGACTTAAAATAAAAAAAAGGTGAAGAGACGGACTGCGGGCAGGCTGCCATACACAGACGGCGCCCACTCCTGCACAAGGTGTGGTTGGTTTGAAAAGCAAGCAAGGTGTGGTTGGTTTGGAAAGCAAGCACGGTGTGGTTGGTTTGGAAAGCAAGCACGGTGTGGTTGCTTTGAAAAGCAAGTTTGAAAATCCATATAATTAAAAGTCAAACCTTGACCACTTCCTGTTTGCGCTGTAAATTGACTTTAGAAAAATCGCTACCATTTACAGCTATGATTTTTGGCCATCTTACTCAGAGTCCCCCTAGAGCTGTCAGGGCCAGAGGATTTTTCCCATTGGTGAAAAATAAAAGACATTAATGTTTTAAAAATGTTGAAATTCTCTCTCCTGTCAATCATGCCATGAAGGCCACGCCCATTCCGGTGGGAGGGGGAGGGGCTATAAAACCCGGATGTGTGCACGTGCCTCAGTCGCTGCAAGATGGGGGATGGAGAGGTCACGACTCTTAGTCTGAGCTGTGACTCAACTGAACACTAAACACATGTCTACTAAACTGAGTGTGGTTTTATGTGGTTTATTTGGAACTGTGTTTGGAAGGAATAAATGTTTAACTATGCCTTGTTGAAAGGTGTGGCTAATAGAAAAGTGTGGCTATTGACTGTGCCTTTATTTTTAAATGCGTTTTACTTTTTAAATGTGGCTTGCGTTTTAAACGTGGCTTGCTGTGCAACAGGTTATGGAAGGAAAAACCATGAATAAATGTTGTATTATATCAGAACTGTGTTTAATGCAAAATTGCCGCTCATTCCGTGACTTCCTCTTAGTGGAGAGGTGGCGCTGATTGCGTCATTTCCACAGTGGAGAGGTGGTGCTGATTGCGTAATTTCCGGTGAGTTCAGAGGTGGCGGTGAGTGCAGAAGGCCCCGAGTGGAGACGCCGCCCTGAACTGTTTGAGTAATTCAAGAGAGCTTACTGCCATACATATGGTGAGTGTGTGTGTGTTTGTTGAAAGTTATTTAAAGCACGTGTTTGCAGTAGCAGCAGCTCTGGAGGAGAGTTTCAGAATAAAAAAGGCTTTAAACATTTGGTTTAGACACACCTGTGTTCTTATTTTCAAACTACTTACATAGAGTATATGGTTAGTAGCAGGATTCAGTATGCTTACCACGTTCTGAAGTTACTTGGCATTTTAGTATTGGTGCTGTGTGTGAGTGTGTCTGTGTGTGTGTCTTTTTGTGTGTATAAGTCTGTGAGCGTCCCTGTGTGTGCGTCCGTGTGTGCGTTGTTGGAGTGCTGTGGAATTGGACTTGCTGCCCGCACTCTGCTTGCTGTGAGGTTGGACTTGCTACCTGCACTCTGCTTGGAGTGCACACAAGACTCATTCACATTTTAAACTTTAATAAATCCTTTTTCCACTTGCCATGTCTGCGTGTTCTTCATCACAATGGGTACCTAATAGGTAGGAGGTACACAAAAGTGCTGGAGAAACTCAGCGGGTGCAGCAACATCTATGGAAATAGGCAACGTTTCGGGCTGAAACCCTTCTTCAGAATAGGTAGGAATGGCTGCACTGTCGGAGAGCCACTAAGAGTGCATGGGGGGGGGGGGGGAGGTTGAGGGGAGATGGACTGAATGCGTGGGGGAAGGGGAATGGCAAGGAGCAGAGTTGGGGGTGAAGGGAGGAGGGGTAACTGAGTGAGCTGCCACCACATCAGCTGTAAGTGACTGAAGTGCCAGCCCACCAGCCATGACTTAGTGAACTGCCAGCCCACCAGCCATGACTCACTGAACTGCAAGCCCAAGAATCCATTCAGTCCACAATGTCCATACTAGCTCTCTGGAAACCAGTCCCTTCAGCCCACAACACCCATACTAGCGCTCCAGTTCCACGCAAGGATAAACTTACCTACTTCATTGCTGTGATCTGTAAAAAAAGATGAAAATGTCTCAAATTGATTGTCCACTCTCCCCCCCCATCTCTCTCTCACATAGTCTGTCACCTGTTTTCAGCTGCTAGTGCATCTGAAAGCACTAGCAATTTCGCGATCTCCCGCAGCTGTGGAAGCCTCCGACTGCAAGCTTTCCCTGGACCGCTGGAGAGAACCCGACCCGACTGGGAATCACAGGTACTGTACCTGGAAACACCGGGAAGCCCTCCGGAGCCAACGAGCAGGATTTCCGAGGAGCAATGGAGCTGCCGTCTATGAGGGAATCCCCAATCGCAACGGAGCTGGAGCTGCCGACTGTGAGGGAATCCCAGTTCCAGCGCAGGTTCGCAGAAACAGCAAGTACAGTACCTGGAAACTACGGGGAGGCCTCCACTGTGTCCGGAAACGTGGCCGTCGGGCAGGACTTCAGGTCAGACTGAAGCGCAGGTGACTTCGGCAGCCTCTACCTACTGGCCAATGTAGTCCCTTGAAAATAAAGTGGAGGACTTAAGGGCAAGGCTGCTTTACCAAATGGAGCTGAGACATGGCTCACCCCCAGCTCCCCACTGTTTTTAATGTCTCTCTGTGTGTCTTGTGTGGGGGGTGGTTATGGTCGCCTCCTCCACGGAGAGGTGACTTACTCCATGTCGCCTCCTCCGTGGCCTAACATCGAGGATTGGAGCGGCCTTTCCCGGAGACGTGCCCGGGGCTTCAACAGCGGGCACAGTGAGGACGCTTTCGTCACAGAGCAGGGGAGCCCTCGCCGGGGTTCGCCAGAGGGGAGCGCTCTGTTCGCCGTTCTCCGGCAGGCTGAAGCCGCAGTCTGCAGAGCTCCAGTTGGCGCGTCGTCCGCAGCCTGGGATCCCTCGTTGGGGACCGGGGAGAAGAGCTCCGACCGTCGGCCCGCGGCCAACTTCTACCGCGAGCGCGGCGGGGACTTACCATCCGGAGCGGGGTCCCTCGACGGGGATCCATGGAGAGGAGCTCCGACCGCCGGCCCTGCAGTCTGCGGTGCTTCTTGCTGTGGGGACTTTAAATCTGCGACCGCCACCAATTTGAAGCTGCGGTCTCTGGTGGGGGAGGCATCGATTCAGGACTTACCTGGACTTACCTTGCCTGCAGCGGCAGCTGCGGAGGGTTGAGGACCCGACCACGGGGGAAAATGGATGACTGGCCACATTTTGTGCCTTCCACCACAGTGATGAATGCTGTGGTGGATGCTTGTGTTATATTTTTATTGTGTATGGTGTGTTCTTTTTTTATTGTACCGCTGCTGGCAAATTCATTTCACTTGCAATTTATGTGCAAGTGTCGAATAAAACTTGACTTGACTCAGCAGTCCAGCCTGAAGGGTCCTCAATCCACCGTATGGACCATACGCAGACATCTGGGAAAGAGAGAGGAGGGGGCGTCTGCCTCGTGGTCAACTCTACGTGGTGTTTAGACGTGGCAGTCCTTTCCAACTCCTGCTCCCACACCTCGAACATCTGGCAGTGAAGTTCCATCCCTTCTACCTTCCGAGGGAATTCACCGCCATCATCCTTACCGCGGTCTACATCCCACCTCAGGCAGACATCCGCCTGGCACTGGAGGAACTGCACGCCGTGGTCAACAAACACCAGACGTCTTACTCCGAGGCATTTACCACCATAGCTGGAGACTTCAATAAAGCAAACCTTAAAAAATCGCTCCCTGACTTCCACCAATATGTCTCCTGCTGCACCAGAGGACCAAACACCCTCAACCACTGCTACACCACCATCAAGGATGCCTATTGCACTATCCCCCACCCTCACTTCGGTAAATCCGACCATACCGCGGTGCTGCTATGTTTTACGCGCGCTTTGATAGGGAAAACACTGATGTGCCTTCCCAAGCCCCCATTAGCTGTGATGGTATTTTGGTCACAGAGGTCGATGTCAGAAAATCCTCCAGAGGGGTGAACCCTCGAAAAGCACCTGGACCTGATGGTTTACCCGGTCGTGTTTTGAAAACCTGTGCGGACCAACTGGCTGGAGTTTTTACGGACATTTTCAACCTCTCACTTCTGTGGTCTGAGGTTCCCACCGGCTTTAAAAGGGCATCAATAATACCGGTGCCCAAGAAAAGCAGGGTGACATTCCTCAATGACTATCGACCAGTGGCACTAATGTCGGTGGTGATGAAGTGCTTTGAGAGGTTGATCATGGAGCAAATCAACTCCTACCTCGACAAAAACCTGGACCCACTGCAGTTCGCTTACCGCCACAACAGATCAACGATGGATGCGATCTCGCTGGCTCTCCACTCCGTTCTGGACCACTTGGACAACAAAAACTCATATGTCAGGCTGTTATTCATTGATTACAGCTCGGCATTTAATACAATCATCCCCTCCAAGCTGGTTACCAAACTCTCAGAACTGTCTCTGCGCATCCCTCTGCAATTGGATCCTCGACTTCCTCATCCACAGACCAGTCTGTTCGTATTGGTGGAAATGTGTCAGCCTCGATAACAATCAGCACCTCAAGGTTGCGTGCTCAGATTCCTGCTGTACTCACTCTATACTCATGACTGTGTAGACGTAGTGAGAACTCCATTATCAAGTTCGCTGACGACACCACTGTTGTGGGACATATCACTGATGGAGATGAGTCAGAGTATAGAAGAGAGATTGACCGATTGACCAAATGGTGCCAGCACAATAACCTGGCTCTCAACACCAGCAAAACCAAGGAACTGATTGTGGACTTTGGAAGGGGTAGATGGGGACCCACAGTCCCGTTTATATCAACAGGTCGATGGTGGAAAGGGTCAAGAGCTTCAAATTCCTGGGCATGCACATCTCTCAAGATCTCTCCTGGTCCGAGACCACTGACGCAATTATAAAGAAAGCACATCAGCGCCTCTACTTCCTGAGAAGATTACGGAGAGTCGGTATGTCAAGGAGGATTCTCTCAAACTTCTACAGGTGCACAGTAGAGAGCATGCTGACATGCATCATGGCTTGGTTCGGCAACTTGAGCGCCCAGGAGCGGAAAAGACTACAAAAAGTTGTAAACACTGCCCAGTCCATCATCGGCTCTGACCTCCCTACCATCACGAGGATCTACCGCAGTTGCTGCCTCAAAAAGGCTGGCAGCATCATTAAGGACCCATACCACCCTGGCCACACACTCATCTCCCCGCTACCTTCAGGTAGAAGGTACAGGAGCCTGATATCTGCAACATCCAGGTTCAGGAATAGCTGCTTCCCCACAGTCATCAGGCTATTAAACTCCTCAAACAAAACTCTTAACATTAATAGCCCAATGCACTTTATCTGTTTATTTATTTGTATATATATATTCTATGGTATCTGGACACACTGATCTGTTCTGTATTTATTTATGCCTACTATATTCTGTTGTGCTGAAGCAAACCAAGAATTTCATTGTCCTATCTGGGACACATGACAATAAACTATCTTGAATCTTGAGAAGATGTACAATTTAATGTCTATTTTTTAATACAGATTTTTCTAGATAGGCAATAAATCTATTTAAAACATTACCTGTGTGAGTTGGGTTATAGATAACTGACATACACAAATATACCTAAATGATATATAGCTATATAGCATATCCAAGTGTGGTGTGTAGGAAGGAACTGCAGATGCTGGTTTACACCGAAGATAGACACAAATTGCTGGAGTAATTCAGTGGGACAGGCAGCATGACTGGAGATAAGGATTGGGTGACGTTTCTGGTCGACCCGAAACATCACCCATTCCTTCTCTCCAGAGATGCTGCCTGATCCGCTGAGTTACTCCAACATTTTGTGACTATTTATATTCAAGTGTCAGGTGATAAACAAATCCTAAAATATGTGCTTGATTGCCAGTCAAAATGCATAAACTACATACAATTAAAAAGAAAAAGGCCCGGATAGAGTGGATGTGGAGAGGATGTTTCCACTAGTGGGAGAGTCTAGGACCATTGGACATAGCCTCACATTAAAAGGACATACCTTCAGAAAAGAGATGAGGAGGAATTTCTATAGTCAGAGGGTGGTGAATCTGGAATTCATTGCTACAGAAGGTGTTGAGGCCACGTCAATGGATATTTTTTAAGGCGCAGATTGACAGATTCTTGATTAGTACGGGTGTCAGGAGTTTTGGGGAGAAGGCAGGAGAATGGGGTTGAGGGAAAGATGGATCAGCCAGGATTGAATGGAGTAGACTTGATGGGCTGTCTAGGAACCTAATTCTGTTCCTATAACGTATGAACATGAGCATTAAGAAAATTCCCATTGAGGGACCAGCTTCACTCCATCTTTCCCTCTTGTATCTGAAACCAGATCTCCAAACCCAAACAGTAGCCTGGGATTTCTCCGGATGCTCCGGTTACCACCCATATCCCAAAGACATGGGGGTTTGGAGGTGAATTGGCTTCTGTAAATTGTCCCTAGTGTGTAGAATAGAACTAATGTGTACAGGGTGATGGCTGGTTGGCACGGATTTGGTGGGACAAAGGGGCTGTATCTCCAAACTAAGCTAAACAGTGTGGCAAGGTGGCACAACGGTGGAGTTGCTGCCTTACAGCGCTGGAGACCCGGGTTTGATCCTGACTACGGGTGCTGTCTGTACGAAGTTTGTGCATTCTCCCTGTGACCACGTGGGTTTTCTCCAGGTACTCTGGTTTCCTCCCACTCAAAAGACATACAGGTTTGTACTGCCCTAATTTGACAAAAGGAAGCAACTGACAATTTTGTCAAAATCGAATTATTGCTTGTTTTAGGACATTTGAGATATGCTCTACACAATGGTGAACAAAATAAGTCTTCAATGAGTACAATTTGAAAATATTTATACCAGAGAAATAAGAAATTCCATCACAAAGAGCTGCAAGAAAAACACGTTTTCCTCATTTACAACAAAAACGCCTTTCTGTCAGTTGCTTCCTTTTGTCAAAGTAGGGCAGTGTCGGCTAATTAGCTTAAGTAAATTGTCCCTAGTTTCTAGGATAGTGATCGCTGGTCGGCGTGGGCTCCGTGGGCCCAAGGACCTATTTCCGCGCTGTATCTCTAAACTAAACTAAGATGAAACAATCAGGTGGGTGGTAACTCCCTCTGTGGGTTCTCTATTGAGCCGGCACTCATTGATCTTTTGAAGTTTAAAACAAATATTCACACCTTATCTGCCCTGTGGTCAACTTTACAAACGAGTCACTATTTTGTGGTGAACCTCCTTATAGAGAAGTGAAAACACCAGTTTGATATTTCGAAGGAGGGCTGAGGGAGAAACGTTTGAAAGTCTGAAGAAGGGTCTCGACCTGAAACGTCATCCATTCCTTCTCTCCAGAGATGCTGCCTGACCCGCTGAGTTACTCCAGCTTTTTGTGTCTGTGTCACGTTTAGCGTTTCTTATCCTTGGAGTCTGCGGTCACCTTGGACTTCCTCCAGTTGGGTCTTCTACACCTCTCGTCGATGCTGGGAATACACTCCAAGTTCCACACCTGATCACTCTTGGCCGGAGGGTAAACTGCCTTCACATAATGGCGGATCAGCTTCAGGCGCACTGGGTCCAGTTGCTTCTTGTTACACGCCCCCGAATGGTTGTACTGCACTCTCAGGTTTTCGGACGTAAACAGCTCAGGGAAGATCCTGACCAGAAGCCGGGCGCACAAGTTCCCGACCGACAGACTGTCCTGGACTATCTCCTTTAGATCTTTGTTGGACACTAGATGCTTGGTGGGCACGGGGAAGTCGACAGTGGGGAAGATGAGTTGTTGGAGGGGGACCTTGCAGAAGTTTCCGTAATAGCGTTCTGTCCGGTCTCGTGCTGCCTGTGGTTGAACGGAGTCCCTCTTGGCCTGCTTTTGCATCTGCTTTTCCTTCACTCTGTCGCGGTATGGGATGGACTTCTTTATCTGCTGGTGGTAGACGCGCCGTTGCTCCATGTCCCATCGGCGGCAGCGTTCGTCCAACTTGGACATAAACTCGCGTTTCCAGGTCTTGTCGCGTTTGGCCCTGGGGCAAATCAGCTGCACGTAGTGGCGGATGAGCTTGATCCTCACGGGGTCCAGTTGCTTCTTGCCCAGGGACCCGCTGCAGTTGTACTGCTTCCTCAGGTTCTCCGGAGTGAAGAGCTCGGGGAAGAACTGCACCAACAGGCGGGAGGCAAAGTTGCGGAAGGACCGGCTTTTCTCGTAGATGTTCTTCAACTGGTGTTTATCGAGGATGTGTTGCGGGCAGGGCACCTCAAAGTCCGGAGGAGGTATCTCCAACTGATTGAAGTCCACGGGCTCCAGCCAGAACTTCGGTATGGACCTTTCGAGGTCCTCTTGGCTGCCCACCATTGTGGCATTGGAGGTCCCAATGCTCTCGTCCCTCTGCCTGTCCGAGTCGCTGTCGTCAGAGTGGACGCACTCCAGCTCCTGGTCGAGCCGCCGCTCCACCAGCTCCGTCCACGCCTCCTCGTCCCGCACCTCAGGGTAGTGGATCTCGCAGTATCTCCTCACCACCTGCATCTTCTGGGGGTCCAGGGCTTGCTTGCCCGGAGAGTCGCGGCAGCTGTACTGTGACGCCAAGCGCCTGGAGTCAAAGAGCTCCGTAAAGAGGCGGTGGAGGAGCAAGGCAGCAAATTCACCGGGCGACGAGGCCCCCTCTAGGTACTCACTGATCTCCTGGGCTTCCAGCACCAAGTCCGAGTTGACGCTGCTGGGGGAGTCCAAGGACAGGGCTTCCTCATGCGGGTTGTCCTCCACATGGCTGTTAGACTGGGCTTGACCCATGTCATGGTCTTCCCGGTCGATGCTGACCACCTTGGAGATCTGCTGACTGCTCTCCATCTCCCTCTGTGTCCAGAAGCTGTTGAAGAAGTCGTTGAGCTGCGGGAGGCAGTCCGCCCTCCACACGTCGCCATTCCCGCCCGACGGGTAGCAAACCTCCACGTAGTTTCGGATGAGCTGGAGGTGGAGGGTGTCCAGCTTCCTCGTGGGTGTGGCGCTGCACGCTCGGCAACCCACGTCAGCCTGGTCTTCGGCCAAGAGCTCCGGGAAGAGCTGGAGGAGCAGGCGGCAGGAGAGGTCCCCCGGGGACGAGCTCTGCTCCAGGAGTTGCTTCAGCTCACCGTTGTTCAGCCGGTACTCGGCCGGTGGTGGGAAGTCCAGCACCGACTCTCCTGGGCTGACGTGCCTCTTGATGCGGTCCACCTCCAGCGACAGCAGGTCGATCTTGCTGTGGAGCTGGGTCATGGTGGAGTTCAGCGTGTTGAGGGTGAAGAACATCTTGTGGATCAGGGAGTAGAGGGTGGGCTCGGCTCCAGTGGCCTGGGGCAACAGGTTGCTAGAGTAGTTCTTGTGGCCGTCGGTCAGGTGGTGTTGCTGGAGGAGGCTGTTGAGGAAGCCTTCTTCAGTGGCCGACTGCTGCTCTCCCTTTAGCAGGCTCCGTCGGTCCGAGATCTTGTGCGTGATGCCGTACAGGGGCTTCCCGAAGGAGGGTCCAGCCCGCACAGTCTCGTCGTTCCCCAGCAACGAAGCATCGCTGGTTTCCCTCATCCTGCTTGTACCCTCCAGGAACCTCTGGGAAGAGCTGGAGCCCCTCAAACTGGCAAGCATGTCCTTGGGGAAACAAAGTGAAAAAGCTACAATGAAGCTAGACCTACACGATCTTCACGTTGCTAAACATTTTAACTCACCCTCCCATTCCCACACTGACCTGTCTGTCCTGGGCATCCTCCACTGTCAGAGTGAGGCCCAGCACAAATTGGAGGAACAGTATCTCAAGTGGGATCCGTTCTCACACTGGATGCCTGGTCCCCCAACACAACCCGTTCACCCCCACCTCTCCACCAATTCCAATATTCCACCATTCACGCACAGCCTCAACTGCGCTGGCGTGGCTGACGGGTTCCCGTTGTGACGCCCCTGACTCACAGTTCACTCAGTCACGGCTTCTGGACTCACAGTTCACTGATTCACGGCTTCTGGACTCACAGTTCACTGATTCACGGCTTCTGGACTCATAGTTCACTCAGTCTCGGCTTCTGGGCTCACAGTTCACTCACTCGCGGTTTCTGGACTCACAGTTCACTCACTCACGGCTTCTGGACTCACAGTTCACTCACTCACGGCTTCTGGACTCGACTCACTCATGGCTCCGCTGACTGACTCACGCCCGACTTCTGGACTCATGCCCGGCCTCCGGGGCTATACTCTCCTCGCCCCTGTGATTGACAGCGGGTGCCGGAAGGGGTGTTACCTTCATGGTGACTGACAATTGAGAAGACCAATCTGCTGAACTCACGATTTATAAACCTTCATAACTTTTGTAATATTCCACCGATCGGAACAAAACATGGTGCACTTGGAGCAAAGGATAACAGTGAGTAAGGTGGCAAAAAAAATCAGCGATATATGGTACCATTTCTGCGCAAATTTAAAAACGCAGACCAAAAGAGGACAAGATGAGAGATTTAATACAGATTTCTCCAACTCCATGTAATCCTTGCTTTCCCTCTCTCTCCATCCCTCCATCTAAGTTTTCCGACGTTTGACTGTCTCCTGATTAAATTTTATCTTTATATCCCTCGTTGTCACCTTCCCCTAGCTAACAATGATCTATTCTACATTTTATTTGAGCTGCATCTCCTTTGATCTCAGGTTTTCACACCTTGCCTTTCCATATCTCTTGTTTCCCTCTCTCCTGGCTCTCAGTCAGAAAGGTCTCGACCTGAAACATCACCCATTCCTTCTCTCCAGAGATGCTGCCTGTCCCGCTGAGTTACACCAGTATTTTGTGTCTATCTTCGGTATGAATATTGATTTCCTTAATTTCAAGTAATCCTTGCATTCCCTCTCTCTCTCCGTCCTTCTACCATCCTGCTAGTTTCACTGCTGTCCTGCTTAGTTTCATTGTTCCTACCCCCTCGTTATCACATTCTCCACAGCCAACATAGACCATTGTGGGCTCCACCATTCCTTGATTATCCTTGCTGGCCTTGATTTGTTCTTTTCATACATACCCGAAACGTCACCCATTCCTTCCTTTCATTTATCATCGTTACTTTTTTGATAACTTTCACTCATTGTTCTTTATCTCTACATCATCGTCTATATCTCTAGTTTCCCTTATCCCTGACCAGTCTGAAGAAGGGGCTCGACCCGAAACGTCACCCATTCCTTCTCTCCAGAGATACTGCTTGTCCTGCCGAGTTACTCCAGCATTTTGTGTCTATCTTCTCATACTTGCAGCCACTGATTCCCAATATTCACTGAAGCTTGACACAAAATGGTGGAGTAACTCAGCGGGACAGGCAGAGTCTAGAGATATGGAAGAGTAAGATGTGAAAAGGACAGATCAAAGCAGATGCTGCTCAAGGAAATGTACAATGGTCATTGTTGGCTGAGGGGAAGGTGACAACGTGGAAACAAACAGTAATGGGGGAGGGATGGAGAGAGAGGGAAGGCAAGGCTTGTATGAAGTTAGAGAAGTCAATAATCATACCGCTGGGGTGTAAATTGCCCAAGCGAAATATGAGGTGCTGTTCCTCCAATTTGCATTTGGCCTGGAGGAGTATATGAGGTCAGCTATATGATTTTACCATTGTACACAAAACAAAGCATTTCACTGTACCAAGGTACATGTGACTATAAAGTATAATTGAATCATTGATTATATTTAATCGTCACAGCCGTATAAAAAAAGTTCTGGGTTGAGCAGATGTAAAGAGGATGTTTCCACTAGTGGGAGAGTCTAGGACCAGAGGTCCTCAGAATTAAAGGACCTGCCTTTTGAAAGGAGATGAGGAGGAATTTCTTTAGTCAGACGGTGGTGAATCTGTGGAATTAATTGCCACAGACGGCTGTGGAGGATGTCAAAGGGTATTTTTAAGGCAAGGTTTGACATATTCTGGAGTAATACGGGTGTCAGGGGTTATGGGGAGAAGGCAGGAGAATGGGGTTGTGAGGGAAAGATAGATCAGATATGATTGAATGGCGGAGTAGACTTGATGGGCTGAATGGCCGAATTCTGCCCCTGTATCTTATGAAAATGAGAAAGTAATACATACCAGTGTTAAATGTAGCAATAAAGAACTGCAGATGCTGGTTATAAAAAAAAAGACACAAAGTGCTGGAGTAACTCAGCGGGTGAAGCAGCATCACTGAAGGACATGGATAGGTGATGTTTCGGGTGGGGACCCTCCTTCCAACTGATTGTGGTGGGGGAATGAAATCTGGATGAGAGGTGTGGGCAGGACAAATTCTGGCAAGTAATAGGAAGATACTGCATTTGTTTGTGTCAAAGAACATTAGGACTAAAAGTTCTTTGTATGGTCAAAATACATTGCAATGTTCATGATCTAGGGTGCTGTCTGTGTGGAGTTTGCACGTTCTCCCCGTGACAATGTGTGTTTTCTCCGGGTGCTCCCACACTTCAATGACGTACAGGTTTTTAGGTTAATTTAGTTTTGGTAAGATTGTCTCCATTGTGTAGGATAGTGCTGGTGTGCGGGGTGATCGCTGGTCGGTGCAGACTCGGTGGCCAGAGGGCCTGTCTCCCTGCTGTATCTCTAATAGAAACCATGGAGAGCTGACCATTTGGGTCGGGACCCTTCATCAGACTGATTGTTTAGTTTAGGTTAGTTTAGAGATACAGCGCAAATCCACACCAACCAGCGATCCCCGTACATTAGCACCACATTACACACTAGGGACAATTTACAATCTTTACCAAACCCAGTTAATCTACAAACCTGTACTTCTTTGGAGTGTGGAAGGAAATTGGAGATCCCGGAGAAAACCCACTCGGTCACGGGGAGAACGTACAAACTCCGTACAGGCAGAACCAGTAGTCAGGATGGAACCCGGGTCTCCGATGCTGTGAGGCAGCAACTCTACCGCTGCACCATCGTGACGCCCATGTTTGTGGTGATTGTGGTGGGGCAATAAAAGCTGGAAGAGAGGTGAGGCCAGGACAAAGTCAGGCAAGTGATAGGTGGATGCTGCATTTGTTCGTGTCAAAGAGCATTAAGGCTAAAATAACTTTGTACGGTTAAGCTAGATTGCAGTGTGGATGACATTACCTCACAGTTAAGTCTTCTCCATTTATAGATGATGGGGCTTTCATGGTCTAGGGTCGTCTCACCAAAACCATTGTGTATCTGTTTCCGTTTTAGTGCGTTGGGTACAATGCTGTTTTCTGCAGCTGTGTCTGGGCTAAAACCATCCTCATCTTCATCATCTTCCATCTTTACTTTGACCACCTCAATATTGACGTCTGTTACTGCAAGAGAGAGAGAGACAGACAGAAAGCACCAGTCCTTTATTCTGATCATTCCACTATAAGGGCGGCACAGTGGCGCAGCAGAAGAGTTGCTGCCTTACAGTGCCAGAGTCCCAGGTTCAATTCTGACTACGTGTGCTGTCAGTACGGAATTTGTACATTTTTCCCCATGACCTGAGTGGGTTTTCTCCAAGCTCTTTGGATTCCTCCCACACTCCAAAGTTGTACAGATTTGTAGGTTAATTGGCTTGATATAAATGTAAATTATCCCTGGTGTAGGTAGGATAGTTTTAATGTGTGGGGATTGCAGTTTAGCGCGGACCTGATGGGCCCAAGAGCCTGTTTCCACGTTGTATCTCGACAGCGTGGAAACTACATGCATTGATTTCTCAGTTGTATCCATTATTCAATTCAGATTTCACTTTACTCTGATGTCTCGTAGGAAGGCTACAGTGGAGGCTTTGGAGAGTTGAGCTTAGTTTATTGTCACGTGTACCGAGGTACAGTGAAAAGCTTTTGTGTTGCGTACCATCCAGTCAGGGGAAAGACTATACATGATTATAATTGATCCATTTACAGTGTAGTCACACTGTGAAAGTTCGTTTCTTAAAAGCAGATAGCAACAAAATTGTTAAAGGTAAAACCATGGCAATCTTTAATCAAATCGTCAGACGGGAGTGGCGATGTACAGTGAGCACAAACGTTGCTCAGTGCTTCTCGGGCTCCCACTTACAGAACAAAGAAGAGTTAGCTCAATTATACATTTTCCTTATCAGTAAAACACTCCTACCAAGTCTGAATATGGCATGACTGAAAGATTTTGTAGCCTTTCACAATATAGGAAAGCTGGGTCCAAATCAGCTCATGCAATAACAAGTTATTACTTATCTCTGGGGTGTCAGCTTTTTTTTCCAATCTTGGCTTCTTTATGGCCTTGAAAAGAAGCACATGTTATTACTGCAGGCTGCCATCTTAATGTCTTTATTGAAAAGACAACCTTTCCTCCATATTGTGTTCCATATAATTTACAATGTAGCAATGTTACAAAATTTTGAGATTTTAATAATCAAGTCTGCAATTTATCCCATCAGATAAAGCATAAAAAGAAGTTTAATTTGACACCTAATTCACTTTCATATCTTCAGTATTAAAAAAGTTATGGCCATTTTCATACTCGGAAATTAGCATCTTGTTCATTTTTGCTTTTCCATTGACTTAACACAAAAGCTGTGATGGAGGACAGTCAGAAGCCCATACTTTCTTCAAAATCAAGAGAACTGAATGAAATTTTCAGTTATTATAGATTGAAGCATTCTGAAACAAATATAAAACATCTTACTTGGATGACCTGAAATTAAAGCATATAATTGGTTAATTACCTAATTGTAGTTAATTACAAAATTGACCTTTGTGATGGAAATAATAATAAACACCCAGACTGCCATGAAAATTCAAAAATGTGATATTCTCCAGATCAGAACTTTAATATTATTGTATTATATGATGTAAATCCATAACAGATAGGTAAATAAATTACAATTTCTAGCAATAGACCAAGTCTTTATGGAGAAGATCAGTTGCTAGCTGGTACATTGGCATATCATAATCAGTAGCATCATCATACTCCTCAGATTGTAACCAATAAGCAACTCTGTACACCTTGTTTTTGCTCAACTTTTCAATTTTGGCATTGTATTTTGCTCTTCAAACCATGCATGACATGCCTTTCTGCCCACTACTTTCCCATTAAGAATGTCCTGTAGATTCTATTTCTTAAGAAAAGGATATTTTTTTTAAATAGCCTGCATCCAAATAACAAACTAATCCCATTCACACAAGAACTCACAATATAACATGATTTTTAAATCTCACTGTCATGAATTTATATGCCAGTTGGAAGCAATTTAATGTTTAATTCCCATAAATTAATCTAGAAACATCCACTCAATACATGGGACAAACTGATATTTAGTATAAAAATATTGACTAATGGTAGACAATAACACAAAATATAGACGATTTAGATGCTCTTATGACATGATTGTCCAAAAAAAAAGCATTAAAATCATCTTGCGAGTGGGTTTTTCTGGAACGCAATCGATTGGAACGTTGCATTTGCGGTGAATTTGAACCCCATATCGGCAGGAAAAACACTGCCGGTTCGTATGGGGCCCAAATCTCATTTTCGCAATGTTTACATGTAAAATAGACGACTTACATTATGTTTTGTCCCCTTCATGCGATCCATCATGTTGTAGGCATTGAAGGCGTTAGAAGTCGCCTTTTATTTTAATGTAATTATTAAATTGTCTTGAGATTAAATAAATTATAAAATCGGGAACGGAAGTCCGATCGATTGTTCTTCAGCCTCTGATAAGCAGGAGAAAACGGCATTTTAATCCCGCCCCCCCCTCAAAGGCGCCAAAGTCGAGCACATGGCCAGTGGAAGAACTGCAGCGCCGCTGAAGGTAAGTTTTGTAACATCGTTATACAATGTAATTCAGACTTGGCACCGAGCCGTTCTTTTGTTCTACTAGTCCATGCTTTTGTAGAAGAACGACTCCATTTTAGATTTGACTATTAGCTCTTTCAACACAGCATGGGAACAAACCCTTCGGCCCAAATTGCCCACACCGAACAACATGTCTCAGGTGCTGTCTGTATGGAGTTTGTACATTCTCCAAGTGACCTGTGTGGGTTTTCTCCAGGAGCTCCGGTTTCCTCCCACACTTCAAAGATGTTTGTAGTTAACTACAGGTTAGTAGGTTAATTGTCTTTGGTAAAGATTGTAAATTGTCCCTACCTCTCAGGTTCCTATTACGAGCTGCCAGAGGAGGTAGTTGAGACAGGGACTATCACAATGTTTAAGAAACAATTAGACAGTTGCGTGGATAGGACAGGTTTGGAGGGATAAGGGCCAAACGCAGGCAGATGGGACTAGTGTGGATGGGACATGTTGGTCGGTTTGGGCAAGTTGGGCTGAAGGGCCTGTTTCCACGATGTATGACTCTATGCAAAATAAAGATTTTCACTTTACCTCATGACACTTGACGATAATAAACCTAAAGCCAGTACAAAGAAAGACTAATGTAACTGCATGTTACTTTGAGCTCTGACAAATAAATGGAGTCTGAAAATAAGGAGTCTCTCTCAATGAGAATGTCCGAAAATCTCTATTTTCTCTCTGCACTTGCTTTGCATGTCCCATTACATTAAAAAAACTCCTTTCCATTGACTCCATCTGCACCTCACGCTCCCTCGGCAAGGTCAGCAGCATAATCAAGGACGACTCGCACCCTGGCCACTCCCCTCTCTCATCGGGCAAAAGGTGTAGAAGTGTGAAAACCAACACATCCAGATTCAGGGACAGTTTCTTCCCAGCTGTGATCAGACAACTGAACCATCCTATCAACAACTAGTGAGCAGTCCTGAGCTATTATCTACCCCATTGAAGACCCTCAGACTATCTTTGATCGAACTTTACTGGCTTTACCTTGCACTAAATGTTATTCATGTTATTTACTTCATCATGTATCTGTACACTATGGATGGTTTAATTGTAATCATGTATAGTCTTTCCGCTGACTGGTTAGCACGCAACAGAAGCTTTTCACTGTACCTCGGTACACGTGACAATAAACTAAACTCATTATTCTCATCAAAAACAATGTGTGTAAAGGGATTTACCAGTGTCTTCATTTTCCAATTCTTCATCCTTGCTGACTGAAGGGTTTAGACCTCTGAATGGTGTTCTGATTTCACTCTTATCGTCCTTTTCTGTGCTGTTCATTGTAAACCTGCAATAAAGAATTCCACAGATAAACGACAACTCCGTAACTCCTTGGTCAATTTGTCCCTCCCCACCCAAACCACCCCCTCCCCTGTTACTTTTCCTTGCAACCGCACGAAATGCTACACTTGTCGCTTTACCTCCCCCCTTGACTCCATCCAAGGACATAAGCAGTCTTTCCAGGCGTGGCAGAGGTTCATCTGCACCTCCTCCAACCTCATCTATTGTATCCGCTGCTCTAGGTGTCAGCTGCTCTATATCGGTGAGACCAAGCGTAGTCTTGGCGATCGCTTCGCCCAACACCTCCGCTCAGTTCGCAATAACCAACCTGATCTCCCGGTGGCTCAGCACTTTAACACCCCCTCCCATTCCGAATCTGACCTTTCTGTCCTGGGCCTCCTCCATGGCCACAGTGAGTCCCACCGTAAATTGGAGGAGCAGCACCTCATATTTTGCTTGGGTAGTTTACACCCCAGCGGTATGAAAATTGACTTCTCTAATTTCAGGTAGTTCTTGCTTTCTCTCTTTCCCCACCCCTTCCCAGATCTCCCTCAGCCCACTGTCTCCGCCTCTTCCTTTCTTCTACCCGCCTCCCCCACCCCCACATCAGTCTGAAGAAGGGTCTCAACCCGAAACGTCACCTATTCCTTCACTCCATAGATGCTGCCTCACCCGCTGAGTTTCTCCAGCATTTTTGTCTACCTCGATTTTTCCAGCATCTGCAGTTCCTTCTTAAACACTCGGTTCAGTTGAGTTTATTGTCAGGTGTACCGAGATACAGTGAAAAGCTTTTGTTGCGTGCTAACCAGCCAGCGGAAAGACAATACATGATTCCAATCGAGCCGTCCGCAGCGCCATATCAAACGTGCTTGAAAAAGCTCAATCAAACTCTTCAGATTAAAAATCAACACAGTCGTGGTGGCGCAGCGGTAGACTTGCTGCCTTACAGAACCAGAGATCCGGGTTCCATCCTGAGTATGGGTGCTGTCTTTACGGAGTTTGCACATTCTCCCCGTGACCACGTGGGTTTTCTCCGGGTGCTCTGGTTTCCTTCCACACGTCAAAGATATGCGGGTTTGTAGGTTAATTGGCTTTGGTAAAGATTGTAAATTGCTAGTGTGTATGATAGTGTTAGTGTGCGGGGATCGCTGTTTGGTGCGGACTCGGTGGGCCACAGGGCTTGTTTCTGCGCTGTATCTCTAAACTATACTAAACAGCCCTAAATTTTCTACATGGAAACTCTTCAGAAATTGGTTTCTGGAGGATAACTCACTCGTTGAGTAACTTAGCCAAGAGAGTAAACTGACTCTTGGTCAACCTTTAATCAACTAAAATGAAAATGCTGTTGTTTCTTGATCTCAGGCGGCGTGGTGGCAGTTTAATAAATAAAAAATAAATAAAGATAAATAAATAAAGACAAATAAATAACCGGATCACTTGATCAATCAATAAATGGATGGATAGATAAACAAATGAGTTATTTTGTTCTTTTGAAACTTTTTTATTTTGAGGGAACAACTTTAATTTCTCTAATCAACATGTGGGTGTTTGTGCGTGTCTGTGTATTCCCTGTCTGTGTGTGTGTGCTTATGCGAGTGTGTGTATGTGTTTATGCGAGTGTGTGTTCATGCGAGTCTGTATGTGAATGTGAGGTAGACAAAAATGCTGGGGAAACTCAGCGGGTGCAACAGCATCTATGGAGCGAAGGAAATAGGCAACGTTTCGGGCCGAAACCCTTCTTCAGACTGATGTGTGTGGCCTTTCATGTGACGCTGCCTGTGAGTGATCACGATTCGTGCTGCGGGCTAAATGCAGAGCTGGGGGCGGGCTGGTTCTGTGACCGCCCCGACTGGCAGCGGGAGGGGAGGGGGAGAGAGAAGTGGAGGGGAGAGAGAGAAGGGGAGGGGAGGAATAGAGGAGATAGTTACACCATGTGCCCGACGGGAGCGCCAAGGCTGTCTGCTCGGGGTAGAGGGAGCGTGAGAGAGAGAGAGAGCGTGAGAGTCACGGAGGGAGATAGTGAGGGGGAGGTGAGAGTGAGTGAGGGGGAGTGAGCCGACTGCACTGTGATCACAAACTGATGGCAGGAGCGGGTGAAATGCGAAGGGAAGCCGATGCCGTGACACGTAGTGCGTGGCGCCATGAGGCTGCGGGACGTGTCGTTGGTCGCACACAATCCTCTGTCTCTGGCCCCTGAAAGGTGCATCGGAGCGGGGCCGACACTTACCTGCTGCACACCTGCCCCACAGTGGGTGGGTGAGGGCGGGCGGGCGGGAGCTCCCTGTAGCGCAGCGATCACTGTCTCTGTGTTTCTCTCTTTCTCTCTGCGTGGTTTTTTTTCTCCGTGGTTTCCGCTCCGTGATGTAACTTTGTGTCATTTCCGCAGCCGAGGGAGGGAGGGAAGGAGAGAGGGGAGGGAGGGAAGGAGAGAGGGGAAGGAGTGAGAGACGGAGGGAGTGAAAGAAAGAGAAAAAGTGGATCGTCAAGAGTGTTTTATTGTAATTTGTCCCAGATAGAACGATGAAATTCTTGCTTGCTGCAGCACAACAGAATATGTAAACATAGTACACTGTAAACAATATAATAAACGAGAAAATAAAAGTTCAGTGTGTATACACATACTCACAAATACACACACACATATATATGTATATGTATACATACACATACTCAAAAAAACAATAGTAGTGCAATAATAATAGTCTCTTGTTTGAGAAGGAACTGCAGATGCCGGAAAATCGAAGGTAGACAAAAATGCTGGAGAAACTCAGCGGGTGAGGCAGCATCTATGGAGCAAAGGAAATAGGCAACGTTTCGGGCCAAAACGCTTCTTCAGACTGATGTGAGGGTGGGGGGAGGGAAGAAGAAAGGAAGAGGCTGAGCCAGAGGGCTGAGGGAGAGCTGAGAAGGGGAGGAGATAGTAAGGACTACCTGAAATTAGAGCTCAATGTTCATACCGCTGGGGTGCAAACTGCCCCAGGACAGAGAGGTCGGATTCGGAATGGGAGGGGGAGTTAAAGTGCTGAGCCATCGGGAGATCAGGTTGGTTAATGCGAACCGAGCGGAGGTGTTCGGCGAAACGATCGCCAAGCCTAAGCTTGGTCTCACCGATGTAGAGCAGCTGACATCTAGAGCAGCGGATGCAATAGATGAGGTTGGAGGCGATGCAGGTGAACCTCTGCCGCACCTGGACAGACCGCTTGGGTCCTTGAATGGAGTCAAGGGGGGAGGTAAAGCGACAAGTGTAGCATTTCCTGCGGTTGCAAGGGAAAGTGCCAGGAGGGGGGCAGTACGGGTGGGAAGGGACGAATTGACCAGCGAGTTACGCAGGGAGCGGTCTCTGCGGAAAGCAGACAGGGGAGGAGATGGGAAGACGTGGCAAGTGTTGGGGTCACGTTGGAGGTGGTGAAAATGTCGGAGGACTATTTGTTGTACATGACGGCTGGTAGGGTTGAAGGTGAGGACGCGGGGGACTCTGCCCTTGTTACGAGTGGGGGGATGGGAAGAGAGAGCAGAGTCACGGGGTATAGATGAGACCCTGGTGAGAGCCTCATCTACGGTAGAAGAGGGTAACCCCCGTTCCCTGAAGAATGAGGACATCTCCGATGCCCTGGTGTGGAACACCTCATCGTGGGTGCAGATGCGGCGTAGACGGAGGAATTGGGAGTAGGGGATGGTCGTTACAGGAAGCAGGGTGGGAAGAAGTGTAGTCCAGATAGCCATGGGAGTCAGTGGGTTTATAGTGGATGCCGGTCAGTAGTCTATCACCTGTGATGGAGATAGTGAGGTGCAAGAAATGGTAGGGAAGTGTCGGAAATGGTCCAGGTGTATTTGAATGCCGGATGGAAGTTAGTGGCGGGATGGATGAAGTCAGTGAGTTGTGTGTGGGTGCAGGAGGTAGCACCAATGCAGTCGTCGATGTAGCGGAGGTAGAGTTTGGGGATTGGGCCACGGTACGTCTCGAACAAGGATTGTTCGACGTACCCTACAAAGAGGCAGGCATAGCGAGGGCCCATGTGCTTGCCCATAGCTATGCCTTGTATTTGGTGGTAATGGGAGGACTCAATAACGAAAAGTTATTACGGGTAAGGACCAGCTCCGCTAGGCGGAGGAGAGTATCAGTAGACGGGGATTGTTGTTCTGCGTCAGGAAGAAAAGAGGGCTTTAAGACCCTCCTGGTGGGGGATGGAGGTGTAAGAGACTGGACATCCATGGTGAAGATGAGGATGGATAGGGAGGCCTGAGTAGGAACGTGTGAGTGGCTTGACATAGTAAGGAGGGATTTAACCGGGGGGGATAGGATGGAGTCGACGTATTTTAAATAAAGTCCGGTTTTCACGAACAGGCAGAGCAATGGTCTACAGGAAAGTCAGGTTTGCGATTTTGGTGAAAGGTAATCGGGGCCGTGTGGGGCTGGGACGATGAGGTTGGAGGCTTTGTGGAGCAGGAACCGGAGTTGATGAAGTCAGTGATGGTGCTGGAGATCAGTGGCCTGGCTGCTCATCTGTGGGGTCATGGTCCAAGGATAAGTAGGAGGAGGTGTCTGAGAATTGGCGCGTGGCCTCAGCCTTGTAGAGATCAGCGCGCCAGACTACCACGGCACCTCCCTTGTCGGCAGGTTTGATCACCCCAGTCTGGATTGTTACAGAGTGAGTGGAGGGCTGTACGTTCAGGGGGGAGAGGTTAGAGTGAGACAGGTGAATGGAGAAGTTGAGGCAGTTGATGTCCCGCCGGTAGTTTGAAATAAAAAGGTGTAAAGCCGGAAGATGGCCATGAGGGGGAGTCCACGAGGAGGGGGTTCGTTGGAGACGGGAGAAGGGGTCATCACTGGGGGGGCGAGGACTCCTTCCCATGGAAGAATGCTTTGAGGCTGAGGCGACGGAAGAAGAGCTCCACATCGTGGCGGGCGTGGAACTCATTGAGGTGGGGACGGAGGGGGACAAAGGTAAGACCTCTGCTGAGGACAGACCATTCGGTATCAGAGAGGGGGAGGTCAGTGGTGATGGTGAACACACAGAAAGGATGGGGGTTGGGGCTGGAGGAAGGCAGGTGAGTGGACTGAGGCCGAGGCGATGTCTAGTGGTGGGGGGTGGTGGGTGGTCAGGGAGGGAGGGGAGGATGAGGATTATAGTGGGGGTGGGATAGAGCTGGGGTCACATGGTTTGAGGGGGAAGGGGAAGACCCACCTCCAGTTTAAATTCCATTTGGAATATTTTGGAGGACCAAGAACCCAGTGGAACAGCCACTGAGGTCCCCTGATAAGGGGGACGAGCATTAGGACCCAGCGCAGTCAAACCCCTTGGAGCTGCAGTCAGCAGCGTGGAGGCTTCGGGCCCGGTGCTGAGCCCAGGATTCAGGTAAAGGCGACGGCTGCGGCCTGCTGGAGGCCGGTGGAGTGGCGACGGGCGGTGGAGTCGATGGTGGAAGCCCGCGGGGAGTGGAGTCCGGGTCAGCGGGCGAAGCGTGGGAGGTCCCGGCGGGCGGATGGTCGGTGAGGCGTCGAGGTTTGGCGGGCCCGGTGGGGGGCGGGGGGGCGGGGTGAGTAGGCCCCGGTGGAGGGCGGGGTGAGTAGGCCCCGGTGGAGGGCGGGGTGAGTAGGCCCCGGTGGGGGGGGGGGGGGGGGGGGCGGGGTGAGTAGGCCCCGGTGGAGGGGGAGGGGTGGGGGGATGGTCACGTTATGGTGGCGATAGTCGGAGGAATTGGGGAGGTAGCGAGGGTCGGTGGGCAGGTGAAAGTGGGCGGCAGCATCGGCGTGGAGGTCGGCGGCGGCGGCATCTTCGGCGGTCTTATTTGAGGTTGTAGGTGAGATGAGAGCGTGGGCAGGGTGGTGTGGGTCACATGGCTGCCAACTCTCACGCATTTCGACAAATTCTCACGCTGATCACAAATTTCTCGCGCCCTGCCGTGTGAAATTCTGTGATCAACGAGAATTTCAAAACTCATATTAAGTGCATGGGCCAGGGGCGTTTGAGAGCCGGGGCTGAGGGAGGGGTGGAAGCAGAAGCAGCGGCGGGGACAGAGGGGCGAGTGTGCCGGGGCTGGCGAGTCACTCGCTGCAGCTCCGGCCATGGAGTAGCCTCAGTGCAAGAGCCCCGGGCGGAAGCGATGTGTCGCTGCCTTTAGTCTCTGTGCTGGTGACCGGCATGGATCAGGCTCGACCCGAAACGTCACCCATTCCTTCTCTCCAGAGATGCTGCCTGTCCCGCTGAGCTGCTCCAGCATTTTGTGTCTCTCTTCGGTTTAAACCAGCATCTGCAGTTCTTTCTCACACAATGAGACCCAACAAGACGACTTTGCAGCTAGTACCAGGTAGTAGTCAGGTGGCGGAGGGACGGAGAGAGAGGGGATGTTAAAGAAATCGATATTCATACTCAATTGGGGAAATTAGTTGATTTCGCCGATTGACACCCCCTCCCACACCCTCCCCCCACTCGGTTGCTCCACTCCCTCGCCGGATGCCCCGAAGGCCAGTGATCATTCAGCCATCCCACTTTCAAAAACACTCCGTGTCCCCTGGTTCAGACAGAACCCTGCCAGATGTGAGCAGGGAACTGAGGCCAGTTGTCCGTGATGTCTGGATCCCAATGCTCAGCTCTTCGTGTTTCGGAGTTGGCTAATGTTATTGATTTTTAATTTGCCTGATGTAATTGGTTGACAAAACCTCAATTCATTAATCAGGAATATCCAGGGGGATGGGATAAGTGTAATATTAAAATGACATGCAAGGTGTCAGGCTGTCTGTCACAACTTACTGCCCCGATAACCCATTATTTCCTTCAGTTAAATATTGGGAAGGTAGTACTATTGTCATTTGCCACTCAACTATTATGTTTGTTTACCTCACTGACTATTTCTAACCACCCCCCCCCTCCCCCCCAAATTCCTTTGACAGGTTGAATAGAAATGTCCCCAATCTCGTTGTTTTATTAATTGAACACATAGATGAACATCCTCAAGGAGTGTAATCAGATGGAAACTGATTCGGGTGCGATATTTAAGAGCTTGTTCAAAGAAGGGGCATATTTTGCAGGGGAATGTGTGAGGAGGTTATTATTTGCCTTTAGTTTTAGCTTGAACCAGGACATCTGAAGATTCAAAGTTTAATTTAGCAATTGTGCTGATAATGACTCCAACCAACCACATAATGAATATCATCCATTCCGGAGGTTTTATTTTTCTGATGCCATTTAAACTTCACTTGGATTTCAATCACTTCAATGTAAAAGTAATTGGGAACTGGGCATTGGATCAAAAATGTGCCCTCGGTACATATTAACTGTAATATAATAATGTATGCATGTTGGTAGGTGCAATCAAAACAAAGATATTTTTTATCATTGTTGTGTTATGAATACCACAGAAAATATGAAATACTCTCAAGATCACATTTAATAGAATAATATTGCTTAAATATATAGTTATTGGACTTTGCATTTCGGAAAAGTCCCAGCTGTGAGGAAGACGGCAAAATACTGAAAATACTGGGGGTGAAAATGACTTCCTTGTTAGGAAAATTATGGAAATTGTAACAGAATACTTATACAGCTGAGTGATTATAATTTTATGGATGAGAAATTATGTTCAACCAATTGATGACTTCTTTGACAAAGTAACTAGCATGTTAGATAACAAGGAAGCCAATGGATGTAGCAATTTTATGTTATACAAAATTTGGTCCATGAAGTGCCCCATAATAGATTACCGCATTAGATAAGCTCCTGTGGACTTGAACATAATAGGTTGTCCAGAGGGTCAGATATGGGGCTTTATGCGTGGGCCAGATATATTGTCAGTGCAGAGGGGCTAGGAGCAAGGCCAAGTGTGCATCCAGAGTCAAGATCTGGAATAGTACTAGGTGTGCAGTCAAAGCTGGGACAATGGGAGTGTTCAGCGCTAGAAACCTCAGCAGGTCAGCTGCTATGATCAGGATAGAATAGGTGTCCAGGTGTAAGGCTGGACTCGGGTCAGGACTGAGAGAAGGTATGCAACTGGAGTCAGGGTCAGGAGTAGTACCAGCTGTGCAGTGAGACCCAGGTTGGTCAATGTGGGCCAAGTGTTTGATTATAATCTGATTTCCATACATGAATATACTACGATCATTCATGTGCTGCATCTGTTGATCAGAGCCTGGCTCTACTGTGGAATGTATTTAGGAATGTAATTTAGCTGAACCTTATTCATAGCTAATCCAATTTAAAGCATAAATATTGCATTCAAGAGTAAGTTAAAAGATTAGCTACAGTATGCACCAGATTGCGCAATTTTAAGCTGAAAAATGCAAAAGCTCCATACCAATGGGAGGGGGGGCACCCCCTTCCCAAACCCCAAACCCCCCTCCCAAACCCCAAGCCCCCCCCTCGGTCGCTGCGCTCCTTCGAGTTTGGTCTCTCGCAATTTCTCACTCCCAACTCTCACCCAATGTTACCAGCGCTGTGTGGGTCTCTGATGATGCTGGCAGCCTTTTTGAGGTAGCGACTCCGATAAATCCCTTCGATGGTGGAGAGGTCAGAGCCAATGATGGACTGGGCAGTGTTCACAACTGGGAGGGAGGGAGAGGGAAGGAGGAAAGGAGAGAGAGAGGGAGGAAAGGATAGAGAGGAAAGGGAGGGAGAGGGTGAAAGGAGAGAGCGGAAGGGAGGGAGTGTGGGAGGGAGGGGGAGAGGGTGAAAAGAGAAGAAAGGAGAGAGGGAGGGAGAGGGTGAAACATAAAGAAATAGGTGCAGGAGGAGGCCATTTGGCCCTTCGAAACAATATTTTCAATGCATTTTTCATTCAGGCATATTTAATCAATATAATGTCAAGTTGCATTTGACGGTTTTTATTACTGAATGTCATACTTTAATATTGAGATAAATTTGAAGGATTTTGACGACTATGTTCACAGTTCACCGAAAAGATGTACAATTTAATGTCAATTTTTTTATTACAGCTTTTTCTAGATAGGCAATAAATCTATTTAAAACATTATCTGTGTGAGTTGGTTATAGATAACTGACATACACAAATATACCTAAATGATATATAGCTATGTAGCATATCCAAGTGTCATGTGTCGGAAGGAACTGCAGTTGCTGGTTTACACCGAAGATAGACACAAATTGCTGGAGTAATTCAGTGGGACAGGCAGCATAACTGGAGAGAAGGAATGGGTGACGTTTTGGGTCGACCCAAAACGTCACCTCTTCCTTCTCTCCAGAGATGCTGCCTGACCCGCTAAATTACTCCAGCATTTTGTGACTATCTATATCCAAGTGTCCGGTGATAATCAAATCCTAAAACTTGTGTTGGTTTTAGCAGTCAAAATTCATAAACTGCCTGAAATTAAAAAGAAAAAGGCCTGGAATGAGTGGATGTGGTGCCATGATTGAATGGCAGAGTGCATTTGATGGGCCGAATGGCCTTATTCTGCTCCTTGAACCTATGAACATTCAGAATATGTCTTTTTAAAATCACTAAAATTGAACTCTTTCAGTACAAAAATCAACAAACTAGTCTCAAGGGAGCTGGTTTGTTACTGGTAGCTTTGGTACATAATCATTTTTGTATATCCATTCAAAATGTTTCCCCTTGAGTAAACAATGAGGACAACGCGATGAGTTTGTCAACGGAGAAACATTCAAGTATCTCAGAAATTAGCAGTTACACTCTCATTCTCGTAGGAGCAAAGTACTGCAGATGCTGCTTTATACCAAAGATGGGCACAAAGTGCTGGAGTAACTCAGCGGGACAGGCAGCAGCTCTGGAAAGGATAGGTGATGTTTCAGATTGCAACGTTTCTTCAGACAAAGGGTCTTGACTCAAATTGTCACTTACCCTTTGCCACTGAGTTACTCCAGCACTTTGTGTCTATCCTCTCATGCTCTTTCATCCCAGTATAGCATTTTCCAATGCCAGCATATGAGGACCTTGACATCTCAACTGTATCAGACCCTGGTCTCCACTCTCATCGAGGGAAATGAGCAGCCCTGCTTGGTGGGAAGAGAGGAGAGAAGAGGAGCAAGCTCACCCATTGCTCAGTGGTCCCTACTCCCAGGGAGGAACCAACTCCACTCCATCTCTTCCAGAAGACTCCATTCCATTGAGGGATAAACACCACTCCACCTCTTCCAGAAGACTCCATTCCATAAAGGAACAAACTCCACTTCATCTCTTCCAACAAACCCCACTCCCAAATAGTGAAAGGCCTGGATAGAGTGAATGTGGAGAGGATGTTTCCACTAGTGGGACAGTCTAAGGCTAGACGTCATAGCCTCGGAATATAGGGACATACCTTTAGAGAGCAGATGAGGAGGATTTTCTTTCGTCAGAGGTTGGTGAATCTGGAATTCATTGCCACAGAAGGCTGTGGAGGACGTCAATTGATACTTTTAAGGCAGAGATTGACAGATTCTTAATTAGTACGGGTGTTAGGGGTTATGGGGAGAAGGCAGGATAATGGGTTAAGAGGGAAAGATGGATCAGCCATGATTGAATGGGAAAGATGGATCAGCCATGATTGAATGGCGGAGTAGACTTGATGGGCTGTCTATGAGCCTAATTCTGCTCCTAGAATTTATGAACATGAGCATTAAGGAAATTCCCATTGAGGGACCAGCTTACATAGAAACATAGAAAATAGATGCAGGAGTAGGCCATTCGGCCCTTCGAGCCTGCACCGCCATTCAATATGATCATGGCTGATCATCCAACTCGGTATCCTGTACCTGCCTTCTCTCCATACCCCCTGATCCCTTTAGCCACAAAGGCCACATCTAACTCCCTCTTAAATATAGCCAATGAACTGGCCTCAACTACATTCTGTGGCAGAGAATTCCAGAGATTCACCACTCTCTGTGTAAAAAATGTTTTTCATCTCAGTCCTAAAAGATTTCTCCTGCATCCTTAAACCGTGACCCCTTGTTCTGGACTTCCCCAACATCGGGAACAATCTTCCTGCATCTAGCCTGTCCAACCCCTTAAGAATTTTGTACGTTTCTATAAGATCCCCCCTCAATCTTCTAAATTCTAGCGAGTACAAGCCGAGTCTATCCAGTCTTTCTTCATATGAAAGTCCTGACATCCCAGGAATCAGTCTGGTGAACCTTCTCTGTACTCCCTCTATGGCAAGAATGTCCTTCCTCAGATTAGGAGACCAAAACTGTACGCAATACTCCAGGTGTGGTCTCACCAAGACCCTTAGGCTGTGGGCTGAGGAGCTTTATTCCAGTGTTTCGTGACCCAAGTCACAGAACTACATGACATTTTCACAAATTGTGTAAAAAATTTATATAAATCACCCCTGAAACTTGTCATGAACAAGACTTGCACATTTTTATTAAATAGAACAAGACTTGCACATTTTATTATAGTCTTGAAAGCAAAGTCCCTGCAACACAAAGTTGTGAAACTTTGTGAATCAACTCAAACTGAAAGGTAAGATCTAAAGTCTGAATTTATGAAAATTAATCTGTATGGATTTAATTAATTTAATTGCACCTTTATAATGTGAAAAAATGAGATTTGGAGGCTGTACATTCATTCACTCCTTCACTCCTTCCTTCCTTCATTCTCTCACTCACTCACTCACTCACTCACTCACTCACTCACTCACTCACTCACTCACTCACTCACTCACTCATTCATCCCTTCATTCACTCACTCACTCACTCATTCACGGTGCTCCGATCGCGGGGCCTATATTTAACATAGTGAAGCCGCGGTCTCAATTAAAAAGTGGCCGATTCGCGAACGCGGAGCCGCGGATCTTCTCGGCGGGGGGAGGGGGGGGTATACATAGTGCCGCCCATAGCGGCCGTTTTTCAGAAAACGAAGGAATATATCTATCTGGAATATAGGTATAATGATATAAATGGACTCCAACACGGAAATAGGCTGCCCATCGTGTAATATGGGCATTGGCCACTAGATGGCGCTTACTTTCCTGATCTCATTTTCTAATTAGTTTAATTAATTAATGTGCAACTTTCGGCAATGACGAGTTATGACATCCTTCTCGATTATATTTCATCTAAACCTGTGGAAAATTTCATGTAGTTTGGTGACTTGGGTCACGAAAACTGATTTCTAGACACATTTTTGATGCTCGGCCCACAGCCTACCTGTACAACTGCAGTAGAACCTCCCTGCTCCTATACTCAAATCCTTTTGCTATGAATGCTAACATACCATTCGCTTTCTTCACTGCCTGCTGCACCTGCATGCCTACTTTCAATGACTGGTGTACCAGTACACACAGGTCTCGTTGCATCTCACCTTTTCCTGAATCACCATTCAGATTAAAGTCTACTTTCCTGTTTTTGCCACTAAAGTGGATAACCTCACATTTATCCACATTATGGATAAAGCTTCACTCCATCTTTCCCTCTTGTATCTGAAAACAGATCTCCAAACCGAAACAGTAGTCTGGGATTTCTCCAGGTGCTCTGGTTTCCTCCCACACTCTAAAGACGTACAGGTTTGCAGACTGTTTAAGAAGGAACTGCAGATGTTGGAAAATCGAAGGTAGACAAAAGTGCTGGAGAAACTCAGCGGGTGCAGCAGCATCTATGGAGCGAAGCAAATAGGCAACGTTTCGGGTCGAAACCCTTCTTCAGACTGAAGGGTTTCGGCCCGAAACGTTGCCTATTTCCTTCGCTCCATAGAAGCTGCTGCACCCGCTGAGTTTCTCCAGCACTTTTGTCTACCAGGTTTGCAGACTAATTAGCTTCAGTAAATTATGTAGGATAGTGCTAATGTACGGAGTGATCGCTGGTTGGCGTGGGCTCAGTGGGCCGAAGGGTCTATTTCCGCGCTGTATCTCTAAACTAAACTAAGATGAAACAATAAGGTGGGTGGTAACTCCCTCTGTGGGTTCTCCATAGAGCCAGCACTCATTGATCTTTTGAAGTTTAAAACAAATATTCACAGATTATCTGCCCTGCGGTCAACGTCACTATTTTGTGGTGAACTTCCTTATAGAGAAGAGAAAATGCAAGTTTGATATTTCGAAGGCGAGGACTGAGGGAGAAATGTTTAACGTTTGAAAGTGTGAAGAAGGGTCTCGACCCTTCCTTCTCTCCAGAGATGCTGCCTGTCCCGCTGAGTTACTCCAGCTTTTTGTGTCTGTGTCAATTTTAACGTTTCTTATCCTTGGAGTATGCGGTCACCTTGGACTTCCTCCTGTTGGGTCTTCTACACCTCTCGTCGATGCTGGGAATACACTCCAAGTTCCACACCTGATCACTCTTGGCCCGAGGGTAAATTGCCTTCACATAGTGGCGGATCAGCCTCAGGCGCACTGGGTCCAGTTGCTTCTTGTTGCACGCCCCCGAATGGTTGTACTGCACTCTCAGGTTTTCGGACGTAAACAGCTCAGGGAAGATCCTGACCAGAAGCCGGGCGCTGAAATTCCCGACTGACAGACTGTCCTGGACTATCTCCTTTAGATCCTTGGTGGACAGTAGATGCTTGGTGGCCACGGGGAAGTCGACAGTGGGGACGTTGAGTTGGTGGAGGGGAACTTTGCAGAAGTTTCGATTGTAGCGTTCTGACCGGTCTTGTGCTGCCTGTGGTTGTGGTTGAACGGAGTCCCTCTTGGCCTGCTCTGGCTGGGTTGCTGCAAGCATCTGCTCTTCCTTCACTCCTTCGCTGTAGGCGATGGACTTCTTCCTCTGCTGGTGGTAGACGCGCCGTTGCTCCATGTCCCTGCGGCGGCAGCGTTCGTCCAACTTGGACATAAACTCGTGTTTCCAGGTCTTGTCACACTTGGCCCTGGGGCACATCAGCTGCACGTAGTGGCGGATGAGCTTGATCCTCACGGGGTCCAGTTGTTTCTTGCCCAGGGACCCGCTGCAGTTGTACTGCTTCCTCAGGTTCTCCGGCGTGAAGAGCTCGGGGAAGAACTGCACTAACAGGCGGGAGGCAAAGTTGCCATTGGACTGGCTTTTCTCGTAAATATTCTTCAACTGGTGTCTATCGAGGATGTGTTGCGGGCAGGGCACCTTGAAGTGCGGAGAAGGTATCTCCATCCGGTTGAAGTCCACGGGCTTCAGCCAGAACTTCTTCAACCAGGGCGTGGACCTTCCGAGGTCCTCTTGGCTGCCCACCATTGAGGCATTGGAGGTCCCAATGCTCTCGTCCCTCTGCCTGTCCGAGTCGCTGTCGTCAGAGTGGACGCACTCCAGCTCCTGGTCGAGCCGTCGCTCCACCAGCTCCGTCCATGCCTCCTCGTCCCGCACCTCGGGGTAGTAGATCTCACAGTATCTCCTCACCACCTGCATCTTCTGGGGGTCCAGAGCTTGCCTGCCCGGAGAGCCGCGGCAGCTGTACTGCGACGCCAAGCGCCTGAAGTTAAAGAGCTCCGGGAAGAGGCGGTGGAGGAGCAAGGCAGCAAATTCACTGGGCGACGAGGCCTCCTCTAGGTACTCACTGATCTCCTGGGCTTCCAGCACCAAGTCTGAGTTGATGCTGCTGAAAGAGTCCAAGGACAGGGCTTCCTCTTGCGGGTTGTCCTCCACATAGCTGTTAGACTGGGCTTGCCCAAAGTCGTGGTCTTCCCAGTCGAGGCTGACCACCTTGGAGATCTGCTGGCTGCTCTCCATCTCCCTCTGTGCCCAGAAGCTGTTGAAGAAGTCGTTGAGCTGCGGGAGGCAGTCCGCCCTCCACACGTCGCCATTCCCGCCCGACGGGTAGCAAACCTCCACGTAGTTTCGGATGAGCTGGAGGTGGAGAGTGTCCAGCTTCCTCGTGGGCGTGGCGCTGCACGCTCGGCAACCCACGTCAGCCTGGTCTTCGGCCAAGAGCTCTGGGAAGAGCTGGAGGAGCAGGCGGCAGGAGAGGTCTCCCGGGGATGAGCTCTGCTCCAGAAGTTGCTTCAGCTCGCTGTTGTTCAGCCGGTACTCGGCCGGCGGTGGGAAGTCCAGCACCGACTCTCCTGGGCTGACGTGCCTCTTGGTGCGGTCCACCTCCAGCGACAACAGGTCGATCTTGCTGTGGAGCTGGGTCATGGTGGAGTTCAGCGTGTTGAGGGTGAAGAACATCTTGTGGATCAGGGAGTAGAGGGTGGGCTCGGCTCCAGTGGCCTGGGGCGACAGGTTGCTAGAGTAGTTCTTGTGGCCATCGGTCAGGTGGTGTTGCTGGAGGAGGCTGTTGAAGAAGCCTCCTTCAGTGGCCGACTGCTGCTCTCCCTTTAGCAGGCTCCGTCGGTCCGAGATCTTGTGCGTGATGCCGTACAGGGGCTTCCTGAAGGAGGGTCCAGCCCGCACAGTCTCGTCGTTCTCCAGCAACGGAGCGTCACTGGTTTCCCTTATCCTGCTTGTACCCTCCAGGAACCTCTGGGAAGAGCTGGAGCCCCTCAAACTGGCAAGCATGTCCTTGGGGAAATAAAGTGAAAAAGCTTCAATGAACCTCGGCCTACACAATCTTCACGTTGCTAAACATTTTAACTTCCCCTCCCATTCACACACTGACCTTTCAATCCTGGGCCTCCTCCACTGTTAGAGTGAGGCCCAGCACAAATTGGAGGAACAGCTGCTCATATTTCGCTTGGGCAGCTTACGCCCCAGTGGTATGAATATTGATTTCTCCAACTTCATGGAATCCTTGCTTTCCGTCTCTCTCCATCCCTCCTCCATCCTAGTTCTCCGACGTTTGATTGTCTCCCAATTAAAATTTAACTTTGTCTCCCTCGTTGTCACCTTCCCCTAGCTAACAATAATAGAAACATAGAAAGTAGGTGCAGGAGGAGGCCATTCGGCCCTTCGAGCCAGCACCGCCATTCATTGTGATCATGACTGATCGTCCCCAATCAATAACCCCTGCCTCCCTTCCCATATCCCTTGATTCCAGTAGCCCCTCGAGCTCTATCTAACTCTCTTAAATCCATCCAGTGATTTGGCCTTCACTGCACTCGGTGGCAGGGAACTCCACCAAACTAGAGTGCAGTTCCATACCACTTCAAGCAGGGTGCAAGGCCACCAAACTCAAATGCAGTTCCATACCACTTCAAGCAGGGTGCAAGGCCACCAAACTCAAATGCAGTTCCATACCACTTCAAGCAGGGTGCAAGGCCACCAAACTCAAATGCAGTTCCATACCACTTCAAGCAGGGTGCAAGGTCATCAAACTCAAGTGCAGTTTCCTGCCACTTCAAGCAGGGTGCAAGGCCACCAAACTCTTGCAGTTTCCTGCCACTTCAAGCAGGGTGCAAGGCCACCAAATTCAAGTGCCGTTTCATACAATTTCAAGCAGGGTGCAAGGCCTCCAAATTCGTTTTTTCAAACTCAATATACAGCGCAAACTGTGGTCAAGATTAGACTTTTAATGATATAGATTTTCAAACCAACCACATTTTAATTTTCAAACCAAGCACCTATTCATTTTCGAACCAAGCACATTTTCATTTTCAAACCAAACAGTTTCCATTTTCAAACAAACCAGTTTCCATTTTCAAACGAACCACATTTGCAAACGAACCACATTTTCAATTTCAAACTTCATTTTCAAACCACATTTTCATTTTCAAACATCATATTCAAACCACACAGGTCAGTAAAACCACACTCACAGTTAAGTAGACATGTGTTGTGTTATTCACAGCTCAGACTGAGAGTCGTGACCTCTCGCTCCCCCATCTTGCAGATACTGGGGCATGTCCACACTTCCAGGTTTTATAGTCCCTCCCCTCCTACTAGATGGGGCGTGGCCTTCATGGCGTGAAAGAATCTGAACATTTTTTAAACCTTAATAAGTCTTTTATTTTTCATCGATAGGAAAAATCCTCTGGCCCTGACAGCTGGAGGGGGACTCTTAGTAAGATGGCCAAAAATCACAGCCGTAAGTGGTAGTGTTTTTTCTAAAATCAATATACAGTGCAAACAGAAAGTGGTCAAGTTTAGACTTTTAATTATATAGATTTTCTTTGAGCTGCATCCCCTTTGATCTCACCTTTTCACACCTTGCCTTTCCATATCTCTTGTTTCCCTCTCCCCTGACTCTCAGGAGGAATTGGGGTGCCGGTGCAGCGCAGTCAGTGACTCTGGGTGGGTGGAGGGACCAGACTGTCCCCAACTCTGCTGCAGCTGCCGGGGACGTTGCCAGGTTTTTGTCCCTGTGTGTCCTCTGCCCGAAGCCACGGCCCCGCTCCACCCGGCCCGTGTGTGAGCGCTGCCAACCCACAGCCCGTGACAGTGCGGCCGCACAGGGGGAGGGTGGGCGGAGGGCGGCCGTGGCCTGACAGCGCTGACCCCGTGGGGGGGTGAATGTGGGGGCTGTCCCGAGGGTAACGCTCCTTCGGCCGCATACACCTTGGTGCTCGGTTTCAGAGCAAAGATACTAGAGCATTTGGTTCAGAGCGCTGTCAATTATTTACAGCGCAAAAATTGACCATTTAGGCGGTTTTTAACAGGTATGAAAGTACGCATTTCGTGTGTTAACAGTGTATGCCGGAGGCTGCCATGTCCTCCAGAGTAACTCGGCTGGAGAGGCAGAATCTAGAGATATGGAAGAGTAAGATGTGAAAAGGACAGATCAAAGCAGATGCTGCTCAAGGAAATGTACAATAGTCATTGTTGGCTGAGGGGAAGGTGACAACGTGGCATACAAACAGTAAAATTAATCAGAAGGATAGTGAAATTAGTCAGAGCATTAGGTTGGGGGAGGGATGGAGAGAGAGGGAAGGCAAGGCTTGTATGAAGTTAGAGATGAAATATTCATACCGCTGGGGTGTAAAGTGCCCAAGCGAAATATGAGGTGCTGTTCCTCCAATTTGCATTTGGCCTGGAGGAGTATATAATGTCAGCTATATGATTTTACCATTGTACACAAAACAAAGCATTTCATTGTACCAAGGTACATATGACAATAAAGTATAATTGAATCATTGATTATTTTTAATCGTCATACACGCATAAAAAAAAGTTCTGGATGGACGGTGGTGAATCTGTGAATTTGATTGCCACAGACAGCTGTGGAGGACATCAATGGGTATTTTCAAGGCAAGGTTTGACATATTCTTGAATAGTGCGGGTGTCAGGGGTTATGGGGAGAAGGCAGGAGAATGGGTTTGAGAGGGAGAGATAGATCAGCCATGATTGAATGGCAGAGTAGACTTGATGGGCTGAATTACCTAATTCTGCCCCTGTGTCTTATGAACATGAGGAAGTAACACACACCAGTGTTAAACGTAGAAATAAAGAACTGCAGATGCTGGTTAACAAAAAAAGACATAGTGCTGGAGTAACTAAGCGGGCGAAGCAGCATCACTGAAGGACATGGATAGGTGATGTTTCGGGTCGGGACCCTCCTTCCAACTGATTGTGGTGGGGGAATGAAAGCTGGATGAGAGTTGAGGGCAGGACAAATTCTGGCAAGTAATAGGAAGATACTGCATTTGTTTGTGTCAAAGAACATTAGGACTAAAAGATCTTTGTACGGTTAAAATACATTACAATGTTCATGATCTAGGGGTGCTGTCTGTGGAGTTTGCACGTTCTCCCTGTGACAATGTGTGTTTTCTCCGGGTGCTCTCACACTTCAAGTCAAAGTCAAAGTCAAAGTAGCCTTTACTGTCATTCAGACCTTGTGGTCTGAACGAAATTTCGTTGCCTTGCAGTCCTACATATAGTAAAAAATGGCAAAAACACACAAAAAACACAAATTAACATCCACCACAGTGAGTTGAATAGTCCTCACTGTGATGGAAGGCAAAAGTCTTAAGTCTTTGTCTCTTCCCTTCTTATTCTCCCTCTGCGCCGAGGCGATCCAGGCGTCGGATGTTGTGACCCCGCCGGGTGATGGTAAGTAATGTCAGTCCCGCGGCTGAATCCAAGCTCCGCGAACGGGCCGGTTCAACCTCGCGGCCCGGGGTGGTCGAAGCCGCCGAAGCTGCGGCCCTCCAGTCCAGAGGACACAGCTGTTGTTGCGGGAGCTCCAGAGAACAGGTCACCAACCTGCGAGCTCCCGACAATGTCGTCCATCGGGCCCGCGGCCGATCCTCCGAGGTCGGGTCGCCGCTGCCGCTGCCCGCTCTGAGGTCGGGTCGCCGCTGCCACTGCCGCTGCCCGCTCCGGGGTCGGGTCGCCACTGCCGCTGCCCGCTCCGAGTTCGGGTCGCCACTGCCGCTGCCCGCTCCGAGTTCGGGTCGCCACTGCCGCTGCCCGCTCCGAGTTCGGGTCGCCACTGCCGCTGCCCGCTCCGAGTTCGGGTCGCCACTGCCGCTGCCCGCTCCCGGGCTGGGGGTCGGGTCGCCACTGCCCGCTTGCCCGCTACGAGTTTCCCGGTCGCCACTGCCGCTGCCCGCTCGGGGTCGGGTCGCCACTGCCGCTGCCCGCTCCGAGTTCGAACGGTCGGCAACTGCCGCTGCCCGCTCCAGAGTTCCCGGGTCGCCACTGCCGCTCGCCCGCTCCGGGGTCCGGGTCGCCACTGCCGCTGCCCGCTCCGAGTTCCTCGGTCGCCACTGCCGCTGCCCGCTCCCGGGGTCGGAGTGTCGCCACTGCCGCTGCCCCACTCCGATGTTTCGGGTGTCGCCACTGCCGCTGCCCGCTCCGAGTTCGGGTCGCCGCTGCCGCTGCCCGCTCCGGAGTTCGGGTCGCCACTGCACGCTGCCCGCTCGGTTCGGGTCGCCGCTGCCGCTCCCGCTCCGGGGTCGGGTCGCCACAGCCGCTGCCCGCTCCGAGGGCGGGTCGCCGCTGCCCCAGCTCCGAGGCCGCCAGCTCCGCTATTAGGCCTCGGCGCAGGCGGAGACGGGGGATACGACAAGAGAAGTCGCATCCCCCCGAAATAAGAGACCAAAAATGTTTTCTCCCCCCCACCCACACACATACACAATAAACCTAAAACAGGACAAAAGAACAACACAAAAAAGAAAAAAAACAGACGGACTGCAGGCGAGCCGCAGCTGCTAAGGCAGCGCCGCCATCTTGAACTTCAATGACGTACAGGTTTGTAGGTTAATTTAGTTTTGGTAAAACTGTCTCCATTGTGTAGGATAGTGCTGGTGTACGGGGTGATCGCTGGTCAGTGCAGACTCGGTGGCCAGAGGGCCTGTCTCCGTGCTGTATCTCTAATAGAAACCATGGAGAGCTGACCATTTGGGTCGGGACCCTTCATCAGACTGATTGTTTAATTTAGGTTAGTTTAGAGATACAGCGCAAATCCACACCAACCAGTGATCCCCGTACACTAGCACCACCTTACACACTGGGGACAATTTACAATCTTTACAGGACCCAGTTAATCTACAACCCTGTACTTCTTTGGAGTGTGGAAGGAAACTGGAGGTCCCGGAGAAAACCCATGCGGTCACAGGGAGAACGTACAAACTCCGTACAGGCAGAAACAGTAGTCAGGATGGAACCCGGGTCTCCGATGCTGTAAGGCAGCAACTCTACCGCTGCACCACCGTGACGCCCATGTTTGTGGTGATTGTGGTGGGGCAATGAAAGCTGGAAGAGAGGTAAGGCCAGGACAAAAACAGGCAAGTGATAGGTGGATGCTGCATTTGTTGTGTCAAAGAGCATTAAGACTAAAAGATCTTTGTACGGTTAAGCTAGATTGCAGTGTGGATGACATTACCTCACAGTTAACTCTTCCTAATTTATGGCTGATAGGGCTTTCATGGTCTATGGTCGTCTCACCAAAACCATTGTGTATCTGTTTCCGTTTTAGTGCGTTGGGTACAATGCTGTTTTCTGCAGCTGTGTCTGGGCTAAAACTACCCTCATCTTCATCATCTTCCATCTTTATTTCGGTCTTGACCACCTCAATATTGACGTTTGTTACTGCAAAAGAGAGAGAGAGACAGACAGACAGACAGAAAGCACTAGTCCATTATTCTGATCATTCCACTATAAGGGCGGCACAGTGGCACAGTGGTAGAATTGCTGCCTTACAGTGCCAGAGTCCCAGGTTAAATTCTGACTATGGGTGCTGTCAGTATGGAGTTTGTACATTTTTCCTGTGACCTGAGTGGGTTTTCTCCAAGCTGTTTGGTTTCCTCTGGCACTCCAAAGATGTACAGATTTATAGATTAATTGGCTTGGTATACATGTAAATTGTCCCTGGTGTAGGTAGGATAGGATGTGCGGGGATTGCTGGTTGGCGCGGACCCGATGGACCGAAGAGCCTGTTTCTTCGGTGTAACTCTAAACTAAACTATAACATGCACTGATTTCTCAGTTATATCCATTATTGAATTCAGATTTCACTTCACTCTGATGCCTCGTAGAAAGTCTACAGTGCAGGCTTTGGAGAGCTGAGTTTAGTTTATTGTCACGTGTAACGAGGTACAGTGAAAAGTTTTTTTGTTGCGTATCATCCAGTCAGGGGAAAGACTATACATGATTCCAATCGATCCATTTACAGTGTAGTCACACAGCGTGGAAACAGACCCTTCACCCAAATTGCCCACACAGACCAACGTGCCTCAGGTGTTGTCTCTATGGAGTTTGTACGTTCTCCAAGAGACTTGTGTGGATTTTCTCCGGGAGCTCCGGTTTCTTCCCACACTTCAAAGATGTTTGTAGTTAACTACAGGTTTGTAGGTTAATTGTCGACAGTAAAGATTGTAAATTGTCCCTACCTCTCAGGTTCCTATTACGAGCTGCCAGAGGAGGTAGTTGAGACAGGGACTATTGCAACGTTTAAGAAACAATTAGACAGGTGCGTGGATAGGACAGGTTTGGAGGGATATGGGCCAAACGTAGGCAGATGGGACTTGTGTGGATGGGACATGTTGGTCGGTGTGGGAAAGTTGGGCTGAAGGGCCTGTTTCCACGATGTATGACTCTATGCAAAATAAAGCTTTTCACTTTACCTCATGACACTTGACAATAATAAACCTAAAGCCAGTACAAAGAAAGACTAATGTAACTGCATGTTACTTTGAGCTCTTACAAATAAAAGTAGTCTGAAAATAAAGCCATTCATGTCTCTGCCTCATAATCCATGCCCACACATTACCGAGTCTCTCTCAATGAGAATGTCCGAAAATCTCTATTTTCTCTCTGCCCTTGGCACGAATCCCATTACATTAAAAACTCCTTTCCATTGACTCCATCTGCACTTCACGCTGCCTCGGCAAGGTCAGCAGCATAATCAAGGACGACTCGCACCCTGGCCACTCCCTCTTCTCCCATCTTCCATCAGGGAAAAGATGTAGAAGTGTGAAAACACACACCTCCAGATTCAGGGACAGTTTCTTCCCAGCTGTTATCAGACAACAGAACCATCCTATCAACAACTAGTGAGCAGTCCTGAGATATTGTCTACCCGCATTGACGATCCTCGGACTATCTTTGATCGAACTTCACTGGCTTGCACTAAATGTTATTCACGTTATTCCCTTCATCATGTATCTGTACACTATGAATGATTTAATTGTAATCATGTATAGTCTTTCCGCTGGCACGCAACAAAAGCTTTTCACTGTACCTTGGTACACGTGACAATAAACTAAACTCATTATTCTCCTCATCAAAAAACAATGTGTGTAAAGGGATTTACCAGTGTCTTCATTTTCCAATTCTTCATCCTTACTGACTGAAGGGTTTAGACCTCTGAATGGTGTTCTGATTTCACTCTCATTGTCCTTTTCTGTGCTGTTCATTGTAAACCTGCAATAAAGAATTCCACAGATAAACGACAACTCCATTCAGTTTAGTTTATTGTCAGGTGTACCGAGGTACAATGAAAAGCTTTTGTTGCGTGCTAACCAGCCAGCGGAAAGATAATACCTGATACAATCGAGCCGTCTGCAACACCATATCAAACGTGCTTGAAAAAGCTCAATCAAATTCTTCAGATTAAAAATCAAAACAGTCGTGGTGGCGCAGCGGTAGTTATAGCGCCAGAGACCCGGGTTCCATCCTGACTATGGGTGCTCTCTGTACGGAGTTTGCACATTCTCCCCATGTCCGCGTGGGTTTTCTCCGGGTGCTCTGGTTTCCTTCCACACTCCAAAGACATGCGGGTTTGTAGGTTAATTGGCTTTGGTAAAGATTGTAAATTGTTCCTAGTGTGTAGGATAGTGTTAGTGTGCGGGGATCGCTGTTTGTCACGGACTCGGTGGGCCACAGGGCCTGTTTCTGCGCTGTATCTCTAAACTATACAAAACAGCCCTAAATTTTCCACATGGAAACTCTTCAGAAATTAATCAACTAAAATGAATTACAAATGTCAATGGGCATAAAACCACTACTCACTAATCACTGCTTTGCAGGGACAGATCTGTCCAAGACCGCAATAAGTTGTGAATGTAGCCCAGTCCATCACATACAACCCCCCCCCCCCCCCCCCCCCCCCCCCCCCCCATTGACTCCATCTACACTTAACGCTGCCTCTGGAAACCAGCCAATATCATCAAAAACTTGTCCCACCACAGTCATTCCTTCTTCTCAAGAAGAAAGCGAATGGTATGTTAGCATTCATAGCAAAAGGATTTGAGTATAGGAGCAGGGAGGTTCTACTGCAGTTGTACAGGGTCTTGGTGAGACCACACCTGGAGTATTGCGTACAGTTTTGGTCTCCTAATCTGAGGAAGGACATTCTTGCCATAGAGGGAGTACAGAGAAGGTTCACCAGACTGATACCTGGGATGTCAGGACTTTCATATGAAGAAAGACTGGATAGACTCGGCTTGTACTCACTAGAATTTAGAAGATTGAGGGGGGATCTTATAGAAACGTACAAAATTCTTAAGGGGTTGGACAGGCTAGATGCAGGAAGATTGTTCCCGATGTTGGGGAAGTCCAGAACAAGGGGTCACAGTTTAAGGATGAAGGGGTAATCTTTTAGGACTGAGATGAAAAACATTTTTTATACAGAGAGTGGTGAATCTGTGGAATTCTCTGCCACAGAAGGTAGTTGAGGCCAGTTCATTGGCTATATTTAAGAGGGAGTTAGATGTGGCCCTTGTGGCTAAAGGTATCAGGGGGTATGGAGAGAAGGCAGGTACAGGATACTGAGTTGGATGATCAGCCATGATCATATTGAATGGCGGTGCAGGCTCGAAGGGGCGAATGGCCTACTCCTGCACCTATTTTCTATGTTTCTATGTTTCTCCAAGCTCCCGTCCAGCAAAAGATACAGAAGCTTGAAAGCGCGCACCACCAGACTCAGGAAAAGTTTCTTCCCCTCTGTTATCAGGCTTCTGAACGGTCCTTCCATAAGCTAGGGTACTGTCAGATTCACCTCTACCCCATTGTGGACATTGGACTTTGTCTCTGGAACTGATGCGCTACAATGCTGAGAACTATATTCTGCACTCTGTATCTTCCCCTTTGTAACCATTCGTACCTTTAGAATGGAGATGAGAAGGAATTTCTTTAGTCAGGGGGTGGTGAATCTGTGGAATTCGTTGCCACAGACGGCTGTGGAGGCCAATTCAATGGATACTTTTAAAGCAGAGATTGATAGATTCTTGATTAGTGCGTGCGTCAGGGGTTATGGGGAGAAGGCAGGAGAATGGGGTTGAGAGGGAAAGATAAATCAGCCATGGTTGAATGGCGGAGTAGACTCGATGGGCCGAATGAACTAATTCTGTTCCTTGGACATGACCTTATGAACTTATTTGATCTATCTATTGTACTTGAGTTTGACTTGATTGTATTTATGTATGCTAATTAGGAAAGGGAAAATAGATTATGGAAGAAAACTGGCAGGGAACATTAAAACTGACTGCAAAAGTCTTTATAGATATGTGAAGAGAAAGAGATTAGTTAAAACAAATGTAGGTCCCTTGCAGTTAGAAACAGGTGAATTGATCATGGGGAACAAGGATATGGCGGACCAATTGAATAATTACTTTGGTTCCGTCTTCACTAAGGAAGACATAAATAATCTGCCGGAAATAGCAGGGGACCGCGGGGTCAAAGGAGATGGAGGAACTGAGTGAAATCCAGGTGGGCCGGGAAGTGGTGTTAGGTAAATTGAATGGATTAAAGGCCGATAAATTCCCAGGACCAGATAGGCTGCATCCCAGAGTACTTAAGGAAGTAGCTCCAGAAATAGTGGATGCATTAGTGATAATTTTTCAAAACTCTTTAGATTCTGGAGTAGTTCCTGAGGATTGGAGGGTAGCTAATGTAACCCCACTTTTTAAAAAGGGAGGGAGAGAGAAAACGGGGAATTACAGACCAGTTAGTCTAACATCGGTAGTGGGGAAACTGATAGAGTCAGTTATTAAAGAAGGGATAGCAGCACACTTGAAAAGTGGTGAAATCATTGGACAAAGTCAGCATGGATTTACGAAAGGTAAATCATGTCTGACGAATCTTATAGAATTTTTCGAGGATGTAACTAGTAGAGTGGATAGGGGAGAACCATTGGATGTGTTATATCTGGACTTTCAGAAGGCTTTCGACAAGGTCCCACATAAGAGATTAGTATACAAACTTAAAGCACACGGCATTGGGGATTCAGAATTGATGTGGATAGAGAACTGGCTGGCAAACAGGAAGCAAAGAGTAGGAGTAAACGGGTCCTTTTCAGAATGGCAGGCAGTGACTAGTGGGGAACCGCAAGGCTCAGTGCTGGGACCCCAGCTATTTACAATATATATAAATGATTTGGACGAGGGAATTGAATGCAACATCTCCAAGTTTGCGGATGACACTAAGCTGGGGGGCAGTGTTAGCTGTGAGGAGGATGCTAGGAGGCTGCAAGGTGACTTGGATAGGCTGGGTGAGTGGGCAAATGCATGGCAGATGCAGTATAATGTGGATAAATGTGAGGTTATCCACTTTGGTGGCAAAAACAGGAAAACAGACTATTATCTAAATGGTGGCCGATTAGGAAAAGGGGAGATGCAACGAGACCTGGGTGTCATGGTACACCAGTCATTGAAAGTAGGCATGCAGGTGCAGCAGGCAGTGAAGAAAGCGAATGGTATGTTAGCATTAATTGCAAAAGGGTTTGAGTATAAGAGCAGGGAGGTTCTACAGCAGTTGTACAGTGTCTTGGTGAGACCACACCTAGAGTATTGCGTACAGTTTTGGTCTCCAAATCTGAGGGAGTGCAGAGAAGGTTCACCAGACTGATTCCTGGGATGTCAGGACTTTCATATGAAGAAAGACTGGATAGACTTGGCTTGTACTCGCTAGGATTTAGGAGATTGAGGGGGGATCTTATAGAAACTTACAACATTCTTAAGGGGTTGGACAGGCTAGATGCAGGAAGATTATTCCCGATGTTGGGAAGTCCAGGACAAGGGGTCACAGCTTAAGGATAGAGGGAAATCCTTTAGGACCGAGATGAGAAAAGCTTTTTCACACAGAGAGTGGTGAATCTCTGGAACTCTCTGCCACAGAAGGTATTTGAGGCCAGTTCATTGGCTATATTTAAGAGGGAGTTAGATGTGGCCCTTGTGGCTAAAGGGATCAGGGGGTATGGAAAGAAGGCAGGTACGGGATACTGAGTTGGATGATCAGCCATGATCATATTGAATGGCGGTGCAGGCTCGAAGGGGCGAATGGCCTACTCCTGCACCTATTTTCTATGTTTCTATGATCTGAGTGAATAGAATGCAAAACACACCCTGTACAATGGTTATGTAACAGTAATAAATCTAAACCTGCTCTCAGTGCATCTCAAGATTTTGGGGTGCCTAACAACAGTAAATAACATCAAAACTGTTGCCTGAGCTGTCTAAAGATGTCAGCACAGTGGTCAGGCGATCACACTAAATGCATTCCTTGAAAATGATTTCCAATGAAATCTGAAACAATTCTGCTGTTGTTTCTTGGTCTCAGGCAGAAGTGGCAGAGTTTAATAAATAAATAAATGAATAGAGATAAATAACGATAGACAAATAAATAAATAAATAAATAGATCGCTTGATTAAGCAATAAATGGATGGATATATAAACAAATTAGTTATTTTGTTCTTTTGAAACTTTTTTCTTTTGAGAGAACATCTTTATTTTCTCTACTCAATCAACATAAGTTGGTGCCTGTGTTTGTGTCTGTTTGTGCCTGTCTGTGTATTCCTGTGTGTGTGTCTGTGTGTGAGTGCACTCCTGTGTGTGTTTGTCTGTCTATGTGTTCATGCGAGTGTGTGTGTGTGTGTGTGTGTGTGTGACCTTTCATGTGACGCTGCCTGTGAGTGATCACGATTCGTGCTGCGGGCTAAATGCAGAGCTGGGGACGGGCTGGTTCTGCGACCGCCCCGACTGGCAGCGGGAGGGGAGGGGGAGAGGAGGAGAGGTGAGGAGAAATAGAGGAGATAGTTACACCATGTGCCCGACGGTAGCGCCAAGGCTGTCTGCCCGGGGTAGAGGGAGCGTGAGGGGGAGGTGAGAGTGAGTGAGAGGGTGAGGGGGAGTGAGCCGACTGCACTGTGATCACAAACTGATGGCAGGAGCGGGTGAAATGCGAAGGGAAGCCGATGCCGTGACACGTAGTGCGTGGCGCCATGAGGCTGCGGGACGTGTCGTTGGTCGCACACAATCCTCTGTCTCTGGCCCCTGAAAGGTGCATCGGAGCGGGGCCGACACTTACCTGCTGCACACCTGCCCCACAGTGGGTGGGTGAGGACGGGCGGGCGGGAGCTCCCTGTAGCGCAGCGATCACTGTCTCTGTGTTTGTCTCTGCGTGTTTTTTTCCTCCGTGGTGTCCGTTCCGTGACGTGACTTTGTGTCATTTCCGCAGCCTTGGCAGGGAGGGAAGGAAGGAGGGAGGGAAGGAAGGAGGGAGGGAGGGAGAGGGTGAAAGAAGGAAGAGAGTGAAAGAAGAGAGAGGTAGGGAAGGAGAGAGAGGGGGAGAGTGAGTCATGAGTGTTTTGTTGTCATTTGTCCCAGATAGAACAATGAAATTCTTATTTGCTGCAGCACAACAGAATATGTAAACATAGTACACTGTAAACAATATAATAAACGAAACGAAAAGTTCAGTGTATATAATAATAATAATAATAATAATAATAATATATATTTTATTGTCATTGCACGTCAGTGCAACGAGATTTAGTGTGCAGCTCCACTGATGTACAAGAAAGGTAAATAAATACAATACATAAATAAACAAGCTGAATTGATTGACGTGACCATCTGAGGGAGACTGTCCAAAGGGGGTGGATGGGGGGGGGGCACTCATTAGGGCCGGTTCAGAGCCGCTATAGCTCTTGGGATAAAACTGTTCCTGAGTCTGGAGGTTCGGGCGTAGAAGGCCTTGTAACGTCTGCCGGAGGGAAGTAGTTGAAACAGACCGTGGCAGGGGTGTGATGAGTCCTTATGGATGCTGAGGGCCTTCCTGAGGCACCGCGTGTGGTAGATGCCCTCCAAGGCTGGTAGCTCTGTCCCGATGATCCGCTGCGCTCTGTTGACGACGCGCTGAAGAGCTCTCCTCTCCGCCTCCGTGCAGCTGAGATACCACACAGAGATGCCATACGTTAGCATGCTCTCTGTGGTGCAGCGGCAGAACGTTGCACATACACATACTCACAAGCCAAGTCAAGTTTATTCGTCACATACACATACGAGATGTGCAATGAAATGAAAAATGGCAATGCTCGCGGACTTTGTGCAAAAAAAAAAAACTACAAACAGAATGGAACAGAATCACATTATTTTACATATTAAATATTGTGGGCGGATGGAAAAAGGGAAACCCCCCCCCCCCAAAAAACAGCAATTAAAAAAAACCCAGTAGTGTTACAGTAAAGTTAGTCCCTGGTGAGATAGGAGTTTACAGTCCTAATGGCCTCTGGGAAGAAATTCCTTCTCAACCTCTCCGTTCTCACAGCATGGCAACGGAGGCGTTTGCCTGACCGTAGCAGCTGGAAGAGTCCGTGGAAGGGGTCTCCCATGATCTTATTGGCTCTGGAATTGCACCTCCTGATGTATAGTTCCTGCAGAGGGGCGAGTGAAGTTCCCATAGTTCGTTCGGCCAAATGCACTACTCTCTGCAGAGCCTTCCTGTCCTGGGCTGAGCAGTTCCCAAACCAAATTGTAATATTTCCTGGACGTTAGAGTTTTCAGACTCCTGTACCTTCGGTGGCAGGGGTGAGATGAGAGCATGGCCAGTGTGATGTGGGTCTCTGATGATGCTGGCTGCCTTTTTGAGGCAGCGACTCCGATAAATCCCTTCGATGGTGGAGAGGTCAGAGCTGATGATGGACTGGGCAGTGTTCAAGGAGGGAGGGAGGGAGAGGATGAAAGAAGCGAGGGAGAGGGAGGAAAGGAGAGAAACATAGAAAATAGGTGCAGGAGTAGGCCATTCGGCCCTTCGAGCCTGCACCACCATTCAATATGATCATGGCTGATCATCCAACTCAGTATCCTGTACCTGCCTTCTCTCCATACCCCATGATACCTTTAGCCACAAGGGCCACATCTAACTCCCTCTTAAATATAGCCAATGAACTGGCCTCAACTACCTTCTGTGGCAGAGAATTCCACAGATTCACCACTCTCTGTGAAATCGAGAGCTGAAGGGAGGGAGGGTGAAAAGAGAGGAAAGGGGAGAGGGAGGGGAAGGTGAAGCATAAAACTAAGAAATAGGTGCATGAGGAGGCCATTTGGCCCTTCGAAACTATTTTCAATGAATTTTTTATTCAGGCATATTTAATTATTTTGTATAAAGGAAAGCACTCAATATAATGTCAAGTTGCATTTGACGGTCTTTAATACTGAATGCCATAGTTTAATATTGAGAAAAATTTGAAGGATTTTGGCGACTGTTCACAGTTCCACGAGAAGATGTACAATTTAACGTCTATTTTTTAATACAGATTTTTCTATACAGGCAATAAATCTATTTTAAACATTATCTGTGTGAGTTGGTTATAGATAACTGACACACATAAATATACTTAAACGATATATAGCTATATAGCATATCCAAGTGTCATGTGTCGGAAGAAACTGCAGATCCTTGAAAGGCTTGTGCTGACCAAGCTGAAAAATATCACAAACCCCCTGCTGGACCCTCTGCAGTTTGTATATCGGGCCCATAGATCTGTGGATGACGCAGTCAACCCAGGCCTGCACTTCATCCTCCAGCACCTAGACCGCCAGGGGACGTATGCGAGGATTTTGTTTGTTGATTTTATCTCTGCATTCAACGCCATTGTGCCAGAGCTACTGCACTCAACTCTCCCAGTTAACTGTGCCTGAACCCCTCTGTCGGTGGATCACCAGCTTCCTGTCAGACAGGAAGTAGCATGTGAGGCTGGAAAAGCACATCTCGGACCCGCAGATGCTCAGCATAGGAGCGCTGCAAGGCTGCGTACTCTCCCCTCTCCTCTACACCAATGACTGCACCTCCACTGACTCCTCTGTCAAGCTTCTCAAGTTTGCGGACGACACATCCCTGATTGGACTGATCCAGGATGGGGAAGAATCTGCCTTCAGACAGGAAGTGACACAGCTGGCGGCCTGGTGCCATCGCAACAACCTGGAGCTCAATGCTCTTAAGACAGTGGAATTGATTATAGACTTTAGGAGAGCTCCCCCTCCCATAACCATCAACAACACCAGTCACATCTGTGGAGTTTTTAAGTTCCTGGGAACCATCATCTCCAAGGACCTTAAATGGGTTGCTACCATCGACTCCACAGTCAAAAAGGCACAACAGAGGATGTACTTCCTGCGGCAGCTGAGGAAGCACAATCTGCCACAGGCATTGATGGTCCAATTCTATACGGCCATCGTAGAGTCTGTCCTCACCTTCTCCATCATGGTCTGGTTTGGCTCAGTCACCAAGCACGACATCCGGAGGCTTCAGCGAATCGTCCGATCATCTGAGGTTATTGGCTGCAACCTTCCCTCCATTGACGAACTGTACACTGCAAGGGCCAGGAAGCGAGCGGTTAAGATCATCTCTGACCCCTCTCACCCTGGCCACAAACTCTTTGAATCACTTCCCTCTGTAAGGCGACTCCAGGCTATCAAAGCTGCCACAGCCAGACATAAAAACAGCTTTTTTTCCATGAGTAGTAGCTTGACTCAATAACCAAAAATCTGCAGCCTCCTTTTGCTCTGGTATTTTATTTAATTCACATGTTTAATCAATAATGTTATATTTTTAATGTTTTATGTGTCATTCCTAACTGTCACTGTATGTTGTCACTTGTGGGAGGAGCACCAAGGCAAATTCCTTGTGTGTGAATACTTGGCCAATAAACTTATTCATTCATTCATTCATGCTGGTTTACACCGAAGATAGACACAAAATACTGGAGTAATTCAGCATGACAGGCAGCATAACTGGAGAGTTATAACCCGAAACGTCATCCATTCCTTCTCTTCAGAGATGCTGCCTGACCCGCTGAGATACTACAGCATTCTGTGACTATATCCAAGTGTCGTGATAATCAAATCCTAAAATTTGTGTTGGTTTTGGCAGTCAAAATGCATAAACTGTATAAAATTAAAAAGAAAAAGGCCCGGGGTAGAGTGGATGTGGAGAGGATGTTTCCACTAGTGGGAGAGCCAAGACCAGAGGACATAGTTTCAGTATAAAAGAACATACCTTTAGAAAAGAGATGAGGAATTTATTTTGTCAGAGGGTGGTGAATCTGTGTATTTCATTGCTACAGGAGGCTGTGGAGGCCAATGGATATTTTTAAGGTGCAGATTGACAGATTCTTGATTAGTACGGGTGTCGGGTTATAGGGAGGCAGGAGAATGGGGTTAGGGGAGAGAGATCAGCCATGATTGAATGGTGGAGTAGATTTGATAGGCCAAGTGGCCTAATTCTGATCCTTGAACATGAGCATTCAGATTACAAGTCTTTTTAAAATCACTAAAATTGAACTCTTTCAGTACAAAAATCGACAAACTAGTCTCAAGGGTGCTGATTTGTTACTGGTAGCTTTGGTACATGATAATTTTTATATATTTATGCATTCAAAATGTTTCCTCTGAGTAAACAATGAGGACAAACGCGATGAGTTTGTCAACTGAGAAACATTCAAGCATCTCAGAAATGAAGTTACACTCTCATTCTCATCGGAGCAAAGTACTGCAGATGCTGCTTTAGAGCAAAGATGGGCACAAAGTGGGTGGGCGGCGCGACTCAATGGCCTCTGCAGTCGGTCTGTCTTTTTTTATTTTTAGTCTCGTTTGTATAGTTTTTTTTTTTTTAACTGGGTATGTGTGTGTGTGGGGGGGGGACTTTTAAAATCTTTTCCCTGTACGGAGGACCCGACCTATTCTGTCGGGTCTCCGTTGTCGTTGGGGCCTTGCCCCGTGGAGTGGCCTCCAACCGGAACGACCTTGGCTCCAGTCGCGGAGCCTGCGGACTACTTACCATCGCGGAGCTGGCCGAGTTCGGAGTGTGGAGAGCTGTGGTAGCGCGTTGCTGCCGCCTGACCCCGGTGATTCGGAGGGCTCCAGCCCTGGTGGGAGACCGCTTTTCGGGGCATCCGCAACGGCGACTTCTCCCGCCCGAGTTGCGGGCTTGAGGATGACCTGGAGCGGGACCTTACATCGCCTGGCGCGGCTTTAAATGGCCGCGGGACTTGCCAGCGCCCGCCGGGGGCTCCAACATCAAGACCTGGAGCGTGGCCTTGCATCGCCCGGCGCGGCTTTAATGACCGCGGGACTTATTTACCATTGCCCGCCGGGGGCTTTGACTCTGACATCGGGAGGAGAATGGGGAGTGCAGGGGACAGATAAGACTTTGCCTTCCATCACAGCGAGGAGGAGATTTGCTGTGATGGATGTTTGTGCAAATTGTGTTGTGTCTTGGTTCTTCTACTTGTTTGTATGACTGCAGAAACCAAATTTCTTTTGAACCTCAATGAGGTTCAAATGACAACAAATAAATTGTATCATATCATATTGTATCATGTATGTTTCAGATCACAACACTTCTTCAGACAAAGGGTCTTGACTCGAATTGTCACTTACCCTTTCTCTCCTGAGATGCTGCCTGACCCGCTGAGTTACCCCAGCACTTTGTGTCTACTATAAGCTCTCATGCTCTTTCATCCCAGTATAGTGGGAACCATTTTCCAATTTCAGTATACGAGGACCTTGACATGCCAACTATACCAGACCCTGGTCCCCACTCCCATCGAGGGAAATGAGCAGCCCTGCTTGGTGGGAAGGGGACCAAGCTCACCCATTGCTCAGTGGTCAGTACTCCCAGTGAGGAACCAACTCCACTCCATCTCTTCCGTAAGACCCCATTCCATTGAGGGACTAACTCCACTTCATCTCTCCCAGATGACCTCATTCCATTGAGGAACCAATTCCACTCCATCTCTTCCAACAGACCCCACTCCCAAATAGTGAAAGGCCTGGATGAAGTGAATGTGGAGAGGATGTTTCCACCAGTGGGAGAGTCTAAGGCTAGAGGTCATAGCCTCGGAATAAAAGGACATGCCTTTAGAGAGCAGATGAGGAGGAATTTCTTTAGTTAGAGGGTGGTGAATCTGGAATTCATTGCCACAGAAGGTTGTGGAGACCAAGTTAATGGATATTTTTAAGGCGCAGATTGACAGATTTTTGATTCGTACAGTCGTCGGGTTATGGGGAGAAGGCAGGAGAATGGTGTTAAGAGGGAATGGTGGATCAGCCATCATTGAATGGAGTAGACATTGATGGGCTGTCTGGGAGCCTAATTCTGCTCATAGAATGTATGAACATGAGCATTAAAGTCCCATTGAGGGACCAGCTTCACTCCCATCTTTCCCTCTTGTATCTGAAACCAGATCTCCAAACCCAAACAGTAACCTGGGTTTCTCCAGATGCTCCGGTTACCTCCCATATCCCAAAGACGTGGGGTTTGGAGGTGAATTGGCTTCTGTAAATTGTCCCTAGTGTGTAGAATAGAACTAATGTGTACAGGGTGATGACTGGTTGTCGTAGATTCGGTGGGCCAAAGGGGCTGTATCTCCAAACTAAGCTAAACAGTGTGGCAAGGTGGCACAACAGTGGAGTTGCTGACTTACAACGCTGGAGACCCGGGTACGATCCTGACTACGGGTGCTGTCTGTACAGAGTTTGTACATTCTCCCTGTGACCACGTGGGTTTTCACCAGGTGCACTGGTTTCCTCCCACACTCCAAAGACGTACAGGTTTATAGGCTAATTAGCATCAGTAAATTGTAAATTGTCCCTAGTGTGTAGGATAGTGCTAATGTACAGGGTCGGCGTGAGCTCAGTGGGCTGAAGGGCCTTTTTCCGTGCTGTATCTCTAAACTAATCTAAGATGAAACAATCAGGTGGGTGGTAACTCCCTCTGCGGGGTCTCTATAGAGCCGGCACTCATGGTTCTTTTGAAGTTTAAAACATACTAGACTGTGGGACCCAGTCACCATGGGGGGTGTGTGGTGGGGGGGAGTGGGGTGGGAAGGAAGTGTGTATTTGGACGGGAGGGGTTTGCGAGGGGGCGGGAAGAGGAGGGATGTGGGGGGGGAGGAGAGATGTGGTGTGGGGGGGATGTTGGTGGTGGTTTGGGGGAAATGTATGTGTGCGGGGGAGTGGTGTGTGTGGAGGGGAGGTATGTGGACGGGAGTTGTGTGGGGAGGGAGTATGGGCGGGGGGTTATGGGCAGAGGGTGTTGTGGAGGAGGGGTTTGTGGGTGAGGGAGGGGTTGGGGGAGGGGCATTGTGTTGGGGGGGGTCGTGGGGGAGAGAAGGGTGTCGTGGGGGAGAGGGCGGGGTGAGGCGTTGGGATGTGTATGGGAAGAGGGGTTGTGGAGGGGGTGTGAGAGGGGGGTTGAGGTGTGGGGGGGAGGGGTGTGGGGCAGAGGGGGCGGAGGGAGCGGTGTGGGAGCAAGGGGGAGAGAGTTCGGAGAAAAGACGGTGGAAGAGCCATGGGGGTTTTGCGGTATTACGGGGGAGGGGGGCAGGAGCCAGCGAGGGGGACCAGAGAGGAAGGGGTTGGGGATGCGATAGGGACTCCCAGCAGGTGCACGGCCGTGGACTCAGCCACGCCTGTGGGTCATTATTCTCCAGCTGGTGCCGGAAGGGGCGTTACCTTCATAGTGACTGACAGGCAGGAAGACCAATCTGCTGATCTTATGATTTTTTTAAACCTTCATAACTTTTCTAATATTCCACCGATCGGAACAAAACTTGGGGCGATTTGAGCAGAGCAGAATGGTGAGTAAGATGGCGAATAAATCCAAGCAATATACAGTAGCGTTTTTGCGCAAATTTATTTACAACGAAGACCAGAGTAGTCAAGATGAGAGTTTTAGTAATAGTATAGAAGATATTCGTAACTTATCTGCCCTGCGGTCAACTTTACAAATGAGTCACTATTTTGTGGTGAACCTCCTCATAGAGAAGAGAAAACCCCAGTTTGATATTTCGAAGGAGAGGGCCGAGGGAGAAACTTTTAACGTTTGAAAGTCTGAAGAAGTGTCTCGACCTGAAATATCACCAATTCCTTCTCTCCAGAGATGCTGCCTGTCCCGCTGAGTTATTCCAGCTTTTTGTGTCTGTGTCACGTTTAGCGTTTCTTATCCTTGGAGTCTGCAGTCACCTTGGACTTCCTCCTGTTGGGTCTTCCACACCTCCTGTTGATGCTGGAAATACATTCCAGGCGCCACACCCGATCACTCTTGGCCTGAGGGTAAACTGCCTTCACATAGTGGCGGATCAGCCTCAGGCGCACTGGGTCCAGTTGCTTCTTGTAATACGCCCCCGAATGGTTGTACTGCAGCCTGAGGTTTTCGGACGTAAACAGCTCAGGGAAGATCCTGACCAGAAGCCGGGCGCTGAAGTTCCCGACAGACTGACTGTCCTCGACTATGTCCATTAGATCCTCAGTGGACAGTAGATACTTGGTGGCCACGCGGAAATCGACTGTGGGGACGTTGAGTTGGTGGAGGGGGACTTTACGGAAGTTTTGCTTGGAGCGTTCTGCCCGGTCTTGTGCTGCCTGTGGTTGTGGTTGAACGGAGTCCCTCTTGGCCTGCTCTGACTGGGTTGCTGCAAGCATCTGCTTTTCCTTCACTCCGTCGCTGTAGGAGATGGGCTTCTTTATGTCCAAGTGGTAGACGCGCCGTTGCGCCATGTCCCATCGACGGCAGCGTTCATCCAACTTGGGCACAAACTCTTGGTTCCAGGTCTTGTCGCACTTGGCCCTGGGGCAAATCAACTGCACGTAGTGGCGGATGAGCTTGATCCTCACGGGGTCCAGTTGCTTCTTGCCCAGGGACCCGGTGCAGTTGTACTGCTGCCTCAGATTCTCCGGCGTGAAGAGCTCGGGGAAAAACTGCACTAACAGGCGGGAGGCAAAGTTGCCGAAGGACCGGCTGTTATCGTAGATGTTCTTCAACTGGTGTTTTTCGAGGATGTGTTGCGGGCAGGGCACTTCGAAGTCCGGAGGAGGTATCTCCAACGGTTTGATGTCCACAAGCCAGAAATTCGGCATGGACCTTTCGAGGTCCTCTTGACTGCCCACCATTGAGGCATTGGAGGTCCCAATGCTCTCGTCCCTCTGCCTGTCCGAATCGCTGTCGTCAGAGTGGATGCACTCCAGCTCCTGGTCGAGCCGTCGCTCCACCAGCTCCGTCCATGCCTCCTCGTCCCGCACCTCAAGGTAGTAGATCTCACAGTATCTCCTCACCACCTGCATCTTCTGGGGGTCCAGGGCTTGCTTGCCCGGAGAGTCGCGGCAGCTGTACTGTGACGCCAAGCGCCTGGAGTCAAAGAGCTCCGGGAAGAGGCGGTGGAGGAGCAAGGCAGCAAATTCACCGGGCGACGAGGCCTTCTCTAGGTACACACTGATCTCCTGGGCTTCCAGCACCAAGTCCGAGTTGACGCTGCTGGGGGAGTCCAAGGACAGGGCTTCCTCATGCGGGTTGTCCTCCACATGGCTGTTAGACTGTGCTTGCCCCAAGTCGTCGTCTTCCCGGTCGATGCTGACCACCTTGTAGTTCTGCTGACTGCTCTCCATCTCCCTCTGTGCCCAGAAGCTGTTGAAGAAGTCGTTAAGCTGCGGGAGGCAGTCCGCCCTCCACACGTCGCCATTCCCGCCCGACGGGTAGCAAACCTCCACGTAGTTTCGGATGAGCTGGAGGTGGAGGGTGTCCAGCTTCATCTTGGGCGCGGCGCTGCACGCTCGGCAACCCGTGTCAGCCTGGTCTTCGGCCAAGAGCTCCGGGAAGAGCTGGAGGAGCAGGCGGCAGGAGAGATCCCCCGGTGATGAGCTCTGCTCCAGGAGTTGCTTCAGCTCGCTGTTGTTCAGGCGGTACTTGGCCGGCGGTGGGAAGTCCAGCGCCGACTCTCCTTGGCTGATGTGCCTCTTGATGCGATCCACCTCCAGCGACAGCAGGTCGATCTTGCTGTGGAGCTGGGTCATGGTGGAGTTCAGCGTGTTGAGGGTGAAGAACATCTTGTGGATCAGGGAGTAAGGGGTGGGCTCGGCTCCAGTGGCCTGGGTCGACAGGTTGCTAGAGTAGTTCTTGTGGCAGTTGGTCAGGTGGTGTTGTTGGAGGAGGCTGTTGGAGAAACCTCCATCAGTGGCCGACTCCTGCTCTCCCACAGTCTCGTCGTTCTCCAGCAACGGAGCACCGCTGGTTTCCCTCATCCTGCTTGTACCCTCCAGGAACCTCTGGGAAGAGCTGGAGCCCCTCAAACTGGCAAGCATGTCCTTGGGGAAATAAAGTGAAAAAGCTTCAATGAACCTCGACCTACACAAACTTCACGTTGCTAAACATTTTAACTCCACCTCCCATTCCCACACTGACCTTCCTGTTCTGGGCCTCCTCGACTGTCAGAGTGAGGCCCAGCGCAAATTGGAGGAACAGCATGTCATATTTCGCTTGGGCAGTTTACACCCCAGTGGTATGAATATTGACTGGACTAAGTGGGACCCGTTCTCACACTGGAGGCCTGGTCCCCCAACGCAACCTGTTCTCCCCCACCTCGCCACCAATTCCAATATTTCACCACTCACGCACAGCCCCCAACTGCGCTGGCGCGGCTGACGTGTTCCCGTTTTGACGCACCTGATCTCCCCTGCTCTCCTCAACCCCCCACTCCACCCCTTGCCCTTCCCCTCCCTTCAACGCCCCCACTCACTCCATTCCCCCCCCACCCCCCATCCACTCCTAGCGGCTCTCCAGCGGCGCAGCCATTCACTCCCATTGGGTTCCCATTGTAACGTAGAACACGCAGGTATTACTGCGCAGCCAGGGGAGGGGGTCAGCTTCAGGCGGGGCCTGTCAGGAGCCGGCGAGGGGTGCGTCCTGCAGCCTGGGGAGGGGCACGGCTTTAGGCAGGGCTGTCATGGGCCGATGGGTGAGAGGGGAGCGTCCTGCAGCCGGCGGTGGCCAGTGTGGGGCTTTCTGGAGTGCTAGTATGGGTGTTGTGGGCCAAAGGGACTGGGTCCCAGAGGGCTAGCATGGACATTGTGGGCCGAATGGATTCTTCGGCTAGTCCTGCAGCTGGGGATGGGGAGGCTTCAGTTGGGGGCCGGGGCCTCGGCTCCCTCAATCCCCCAACTTTCCTCAATTCCCCAGGATCTCGAGTTTGCAGCAATCGGGCAGGCTCCGCACTCCGGGCTGCCTCCGTGCACCGGGCGGCTTCTGGACTCACAGTTCACTCAGTCACGGCATCTTGATTCATAGTTCACCGGCTCACGGCTTCTGGACTCACAGTTCACTCAGTCACGGCTTATGGACTCACAGATCACTCAAGCCACGGCTTCTTAACTCACAGTTCACTCGGTCACGGCATCTAGACTCACAGTTCACTCACTCACGGCTTCTAGACTCACAGTTCACTCACTCACGGCTTCTGGACTCACAGTTCACTCACGGCTTCTGGACTCACAGTTCACTCACTCACGGCTTCTGGACTCACAGTTCACTCACTTACGGCTTCTGGACTCACATTTCTCTCACTCACGACTTCTGGACTCACAGTTCACTCACTCACGGCTTCTGGACTCACTGTTCACTCATTCACGGCTTCTGGACTCACAGTTCACTCACTTACGGCTTCTGGACTAACAGTTCCCTCACTCACGACTTCTGGACTTACAGTTGACTGACTCACGGTTTCTGGACTTGCAGTTCACTGACTCACATTGTCTGGACTCACAGTTCACTCACTCACGGCGTCTGGACTCATAGTTCACTCACTGACAGGGCTTCTGGACTCACTGTTCACTCATGCACGGCTTCTGGACTCACTGTTCACTCATACACGGCTGCTGGACTTGACTCTCACTCACTCACGGCTTCTGGACTCCCAATTCACTCACTCACGGCTTCTGAACTCACAGTTCACTCACTCACGGCTTCTCAACTCAGTCTACTGACTCACGGCTTCTGGACTCGCAGCTCACTGACGCACGTCTTCTCGACTCACAGTTCACTCACTCATGGCTTCTGGACTCACAGATCACTCACTCACGACTTCTGGGCTTACAGTTCATTCAGTCACGGCTTCTGGACTCATAGTTCACTCACGGCTTCTGGACTGACAGTGCACTCTCGGTTTCTGGGCTCACAGTTCATTCAGTCCGGCTTCTGGAATCACAGTGCCCTCACTCATGGCTTCTGGACTCACAGTTCAATCATGGCTGCTGGACTCACAGTTCACTGACACAGTTCACTGGCTCACGGCATCTGGACTCACAGTTCACTCAGTCATGACTTCTGGACTCAGTTCACTTAGTCATGGATTCTGAACTCACAGTTAACTCAGTAACGGCTTCTGGACTCACAGTTCACTCAGTCGCGGCTTCTGGACTCACAGTTCACTTACACGGCTTCTGGACTCACAGTTCACGCACGGCTTCTGGACTCACAGTTCACTCACTCGCGGTTTCTGGGCTCACAGTTCATTCAGTCACGGCTTCTGGACTCACAGTTCACTCATGACTTCTGGACTCACAGTTCACTCATGACTCCTGGACTCACAGTTCACTCAATCACAGCTTCTGGACACAGTTCACTCAGTAACGGCTTCTGAACCTACAGTTCACTCAGTCATGGCTTCTGGACTCACAGTTCACACTCAAGGCTTCTGGACTCAACGTTCACTCACGGCTTCAGGACTCACAGTTCATTCACTCACGGTTTCTGAACTCGCAGTTGACTCAGTCACGGATTCTGGACTCACAGTTCACTGGCTCAGGGCTTCTGGACTCACAGTTCTCACAGTCAGGTTTTCTGGACTCACAGTTCACTGACACACGGCCTCTGGACTCACAGTTCACTCAGTCACGGCTTCTGGACTCATAGTTTACTCAATCACGGCTCCTGGACTCACAGTTCACTCACTCACGGCTTCTGGACTCACAGTCCACTGACTCACAGTTCGAACAGTCACGGCTTCTGGACTCACAGTTCAATCACGGCTTCTGGACTCACAGTTCACTCACTTGCGGTTTCTGAACTCACAGTTCTCTCAGTCACGGCTTCTGGACTCACAGTTCACTTACTCACGGTTTCTGGGCTCACAGTTCATTCAGTTATGGCTTCTGGACTCACAGTTCACTCACGGCTTCTGGACTGACAGTGCACTCACTCACGACTTTTGGACTCACAGTTCACTCACTCACGGTTTCTGGGCTCTCAGTTCATTCAGTCATGGCTTCTGGACTCACAATTCACTCATGGTTCCTGGACTCACAGTTCACTCAATCACAGGTTCCGGACTCACAGTTCACTGGCTCACGGCGTCTGGACTCACAGTTCACTCACTCATGGCTCCTGGATTCAAAGTTCACTCATCACGGCTCATGGTCTTACAGTTCACTCACTCATGGCTTCTAGACTCACAGTTCACTGACTCACGGCTTCTGTACTCACAGTTCACTGACTCACAGCTTTTCGACTCACAGTTCACACAGTCACGGCTTCTGGACTCACAGTTCACAGTAACGGCTTCTGGACTCACAGTTCACAGTCACGGCTTCTGGACTCACAGTTCACCCACTCACGGCTTCTGGACTCACAGAGCACTCACGGCTTCTGGACTCACAGTTCACTCATGGCTCCTGGACTCACAGTTCACTCACTCACGGCTTCTGGACTCACAGTTCACTGGCACAGTTGACTAACTTACAGCTTCAGGGCTTACAGTTCACTGACTCACGGCATCTAGACCCACAGTTCACTCAGTAACGGCTTCTGAACCTACTGTTCACTCAGTCACGGATTCTGGACTCACAGTTCACTGACTCACGGCTTCTGGACTCACAGTTCACTGACTCACAGTTCACACAGTCACGGCTTCTGGACTCACAGTTCACAGTCACGGCTCCTGGACTCACAGTTCACAGTCACGGCTCCTGGACTCACAGTTCACGGCTCCTGGACTCACAGTTCACGGCTCCTGGACTCACAGTTCACTCACACAAGGCTTCTGGACTCACAGTTCACGGAATCAAGGCTTCTGGACTCAGTTCTCATTCACGGCTTCTGGACTCACAGTTCATTGACTCCCGGCCTCTGGACTCACAGCATTTCGACTCACAGTTCACACAGTCACAGCTTCTGGACTCACAGTTCACTGACTCACAGCTTCTGGACTGACAGTTCACTCACTCGCAGCTCATGGACTCACAGTTCACTGACTCACAGCTTTTCGACTCACAGTTCACTCACTTACGGCTTCTGGACTCACAGTTCACGTACACAGGGCTTCTGGACTCACAGTTCTCATTCACGGCTTCTGGACTCACAGTTCACTGACTCCCGGCCTCTGGACTCACAGTTCACAGTCACGGCTTCTGGACTCACAGTTCACGGCTCCTGGACTCACAGTTCACGGCTCCTGGACTCACAGTTCACTCACACAAGGCTTCTGGACTCACAGTTCACGGAATCAAGGCTTCTGGACTCACAGTTCTCATTCACGGCTTCTGGACTCACAGTTCACTGACTCATGGCCTCTGGACTCACAGTTCTCTCACTCACGGCTCCTGGACTTACAGTTCACTCACTCATGGCTTCTAGACTCAGAGTTCACTGACTCACGGCTTCTGGACTCACAGTTCACACAGTCACGACTTCTGGACTCACAGTTCACTCAGTCATGGCTTCTGGACTCACAGTACACTCACTCACGGCTCTTGTCTGACAGTTCACTCATGGCTCCTGGACTCACAGTTCACTCACTTACAGCTTCTGGACTCACAGTTCACTAGCTCACGGCATCTGGACTCACAGTTCACTCAGTCACTGCTTCTGGACTCACAGTTCACTCAGTAACAGCTTCTGAACTCACAGTTCACTCAGTCACGGCTTCTGGACTCACAGTTCACTCACTCACGGGTTCTGGACACACAGTTCACTCACACGGCTTCTGGACACAGTTCACTCACTCACGGATTCTGAACTCACAGTTCACTCAGTCACGGATTCTGGACTCAACAGTTCACTGACTCAGGGCTTCTGGACTCAGTTCTCACAGTCAGGGCTTCTGGACTTACAGTTCACTGACTCACGGGCTTTGGACTCACAGTTCTCTCAGTCACGGCTTCTGGGCTCACAGTTCACTGACTCACAGCTTCTGGACTCAGTTCATTGCCTCAAGGCTTCTGGACTCACACTTCACTCATTCATGGCTTCTGGACTTACAGTTCACTCACTGACGGCTTCTGGACTCACAGTTCACTGACACAGCTTCTGGACACACAGTTCACTCCCTCACGGCTGCTAGACTCGACTCTCACTCACGGTTTCAGGACTCACAGTTCACTCACTCACGGCTTCTGGACTCAAAGTTCACTCACTCGACTGTGACTCACAGTTCACTCACTCACGGCTGCAGGACTCGACTTTCACTCACGGCTTACGGGCTGACTGACTCACGCCCGACTTCTGGACTCACGCCCGGCCTCCGCGGTTATATTCCCCTCGCCCCAGTGATTGACAGCCGCTGCCGGAAGGAGCGTTACCTTCATTGTGACTGACAGGCGAGAAGACCAATCTGCTGATCTCACGATTTATAAACCTTCATAACATTTGTAATATTCCACCGATCGGAACAAAACCTGGTGCACTTGGAGCAGAGGAGAACGGTGAGTAAGGTGGTGAAAAAAGTCCTTGCGATATATGGTAACGTTTTTGCGCAGATTTAAAAATGCAAACTAGAAGAGGACAAGATGAGAGTTTATAGTACAGATTTCTCCAACTTCATGTAATGCTTGCTTTCCCTCTCTCTCCATCCTAGTTCTCCGACGTTTGACTGTTTCCTGATTAAATTTAATGTTTGTATCCCTCGTTGTCACCTTCCCCTAGCTAACAAGGATCTATTCTACATCTTATTTGAGCTTCATCCCCTTTGATCTCTGGTTTACACACGTTGCCTTTCCATATCTCTTGTTTCCCTCTCCCCTGGCTATCACCTTCTCCCTACCCCCTCGTTATCACCTTCTCCACAGCCAACAATAGACCATTGTGGGCTCCACCTTTTCTTGATCATCCTTGATGGCCTTGATTTGTTCTTTTCAAAAGTACCTGAAACGTCACCCATTCCTTCCTTTCCTTTATCATCGTTACTTTTTTGCATATCATCATATTCATTGTTCTTTATCTCTCCACATCACCATCTATATCTCTCGTTACCCTTATCCCTAACCAGTCTGAAGAAGGGTCTCGAACCGAAACGTCACCCATTCCTTCTCTCCAGAGATACTGCTTGTCCCGCCGAGTTACAACAGCATTTTGTGTCTTATCTTCTCATACGTGCAGCCACTGCTTCCCAATATTCACTGAAGCTTGACGCAAAATGGTGGAGTAACTCAGCGGGACAGGCAGAGTCTAGAGATATGGAAGAGTAAGATGTGAAAAGGACAGATCAAAGCAGATGCTGCTCAAGGAAATGTACAATGGTCATTGTTGGCTGAGGGGAAGGTGACAACGTGGCAAACAAACAGTAAAATTAATCAGAAGGATAGTGAAACTAGTCAGAGAACTAGGGTCGGGAGGGATGGAGAGAGAGGGAAGGCAAGGCAAGGCTTGTATGAAGTTAGCAGTCAATATTCATACCGCTGGGGTGTAATATGAAGTGCTGTTCCTCCAATTTGCATTTGGCCTGGAAGAGTATATAAGGTCTGCTATATGATTTTACCATTGTACGCAAAACAAAGCATTTCACTGTACCCAAGTACATGTGACAATAAAGTATAATTGAATCATTGATTATATTTAATCGTCACTGCCGCATAAAAAAAGACTTGGGCAGAGCAGATGTAAAGAGGAATAGACTATGTGGGACCCGTTGAGTCCCGGGAGGGCTGGTCCCGCAACTCAATATTCCACCTCTCCACCAATTCCAATATTGCTGGCCAGTGGGGGGGGGAGGGGGGCTTTCTGGAGCACTAGTATGGATGTTGTGGGCCGAAGGGACTGGTTTCCAGAGGGCTAGTTATGGAGATTGTGGGCCGAATGGATTCTTGGGCTGGCAGCTTAGTCACTCAGGCCTGGTGGGCTGGCAGCTCAGTCACTCAGGCCTGGTGGGCTTGCAGCTCAGACACTGCCAGAAATTCTGCCCAAAACAGGTGAGAGACTCCATGAGAGAGAGAGAGAGAATGGGGAGAGGGTGGAGAATCAACTTTAGACATTTTTCATCTTTTTCTGCAGATCACAGCAATGAAGGAAGAAAGTCTATCCTGACCTGGATCTCACATGGAGCAAATGAAGGTAGGGAGAAAAGTACTGGGGTGAGGTTTAATACTTGCAGGGGGAATACTTACTGATGGGCCAAAGAGACCCCTGGTCTAGTACAGGTCTGATGGGCCGAAGGGGCTCTTCTTAAAAAAAAAAAAAAAAAAGAGTGAAATTTCAGCAAAAGGCACTATTTCTGGACTTTTTCTGGCCTGGCACGGGCCTTTTGGGCCAAAATGCTCCTCCTGGGCTAATACGGGCATTTTAGACAGAAGTGACTGGTTTCTCGGCTAATAGGGGCCTTGTGGGCCGATATTTGTGGTTTCAGGCAGGCCAAACAACTAATTTAATTTAATTTCCAATTGCATTGCAGTTTCAAGCACAGGGCAAGCCGAATAGCACATTGCATTTTCATTTCACTTCCATTGCCATTGCAGTTTCAAGCACAGGGCAGGCCAAGCTAAACATCTGATTGCATTTTCACTTAATTTCCATTGCACTTTCAAGCACAGGGCAGGCTCAAGCCAAACAGCTGATTGCATTTTCACTACATTTCCATTGCCATTGCACTTTCAAGCACAGGGCAGGCTCAAGCCAAACAGCTCATTGCATTTTCACTTAATTTCCATTGCAGTTTCAAGCACATGGCAGGCTCAAGCTAAACAGCTGATTGCATTTTCACTTCACTCCACTTCCATTGCCATTGCACTTTCAAGCACAGGGCAAGCTCCAGCCAAACAGCTCATTGGATTTTCACTTCATTTCCATTGCCATTGCAGTTTCAAGCACAAGGCAGGCCAAACAAATTATTTTATTTTCATTAAGGGCTAACAAATCATTTATTGTACAGTACATTGCATACTCAGTGTTCCGTAGTTTCCCAGCTCAGACAGAGAGTCGAGACCTCTCCCTCGCCATCTTGCAGACAGATTGAGCCACACCCACACTTCCGGGTCTTATAGACCCTCCCCCCTCCCATCAGAAGGGGCGTGCCTTCATGGCAGTGATTGACAGGAGAGAGAATCTCAAGATTTTTTAACCACTAATAAGTCATTTATTTTTCATCAATGGGAAAAATCCTTGGGGCCTGCACAGGGGAGGACTCTGAGTAAGATGGCCAAAAAATCACAGCCATATGAGGTAACGTTTTTTCTAAAATCAAAGCACAGTGCAAACAGGTCAAGATGAGACTTAATTATATAGATGTTTCCACTAGTGGGAGAATCTAGGACTAGAGGTCATAGCCCAATAATTAAACGACGTGCCTTTTGAAAGGAGATGAGGAATTTCTTTAGTCAGATGGTGGTGAATCTATGAATTCATTGCCGCAGACGGCTGTGGAGGACGTCAATGGGTATTTTTAAGGCAAGGTTTGACATATTCTTGAGTAGTGCGGGTGTCAGGGGTTATGGGGAGAAGGCAGGAGAATGGGGTTGAGAGGTAGAGATAGATCAGCCATGATTGAATGGCAGAGTAGACTTGATGAGCTGAATGACCTAATTCTGCCCCTGTGTCTTATGAACATGAGAAAGTAACAAATACCAGTGAAATAAAGAACTGCAGATGCTGGTTATCAAACAAAAGACACAAAGTGCTGGAGTAACTCAATGGGTCAACCAGCATCACTGAAGGACATGGAGAGGTGATGTTTCAGGTCGGGACCCTTCCAACTGATTGTGGTAGGGGAATGAAAGCTGGAAGAGAGGTGACGGCAGGACAAATTCTGGCAAATAATAGGAAGATAGTGCATTTGTTTGTGTCAAAGAACATTAAGACTAAAATACCTTGAATGTAGGGGGCGCTGCTCTGGCAGCAGCCATGTCAGCAGCGCGTTAGTTTTTTTCCAACTTTTTTTATTTTTTTAGTATGTTTTAAAGTATGTGTTTGATGTTTCTCGGTGTGTTTTGTGTGGGGGGTGGTGTGGGGGGGTAAGGGGGAAACCGCTTCGGTCGCCTCCTCCATGGAGAGGCGACTTTTTCCAGGTCGCCTCCCCCGTGGCCGAACATCAAGGATCGGCGCGGTCTTTCCCGGAGACGCGCTCGAGGCTTCAGCGGCGGGCGCAGCGTGGACTCTCGTCGTGGAGCGGGTGAGCCCTCGCTGGAGAGGAGCGCTCCGTTTCGCTGGCCCGGGGCAGCCGGCAGCCTGAAAGTCGCGGTCTGCAGAGCTGCAGCTGGTGCGGCGTCTACAGCCCGGGATCCCTCGTGGGGAACCCGGGGGAAGAAGAAGCCACCACTGCCGGCCCGCAGCCAACTTCTACCGCGGGCCCGGCGTGAACTTAACATCACCCCTGGAGGGGGGCTTCGACCGCCGGCCCTGCAGTCTACGGTGCTTCTGGCTGCGGCGGAGACTTTAAATCTCCACCGCCGGCCTGCGGCCTACACCAACTTAAAGCCGCGGTCTCCGGTGAGGAAGAGCCGATCCTGGACTGACTCTGGACTCTGGTCCTGTCCACGGGGGGGAAATGGAGGAGGACTGGCCTTTGTGCCTTCCACCACAGTGATGAATGCTGTGGTGGATGCTTGTGTTACATTTTTATTGTGGTTGTGTGTTCTTTATTATTGTACCGCTGCAGACAACCCAAATTCCACCGACCCTGGTTGTGTGGCAAATAAATTCTATCAAATCAAAATATCTATCAATCTTTGTTTGGTAAAGTCTTAGAGGTGCTGTCTGTGTGGAGTTTCAACGTTCACCCCGTGACAATGTGTGTTTTCTCCGGGTGCTCCCACACTTCAATGATGTACAGGTTTGGAGGTTAATTTAGTTTTGGTTAAATTGTCTCCATTGTGTAGGATAGTGCTGGTGTACGGGGTGATCGCTGGTCGGTGCAGACTCGGTGGCCAGAGGGCCTGTCTCCGTGCTGTATCGCTAATAGAAACCATGGAGAGCTGACCATTTGGGTCGGGACCCTTCATCAGACTAATTGTTTAGTTTAGGTTAGTTTAGAGATACAGCGCAAATCCACACCAACCAGCGATCCCCGTACACTAGCACCACATTACACACTACGGACAATTTATAATCTTTAACAAAGCCAATTAATCTACAAACCTGTACGTCTTTGGAGTGTGGGAGGAAACCGGAGATCCCGGAGAAAACCCATACGGTCACAGGGAGAACGTACAAACTCCGTATAGGCAGAACCAGTAGTCAGGATGGAACCCGGGTCTCCGATGCTGTGAGGCAGGAACTCTACCGCTGCACCATCGTGACGCCCATGTTTGTGGTGATTGTGTTGGGGCAATAAAAGCTGGAAGAGAGGCGAGGCCAGGACAAAGTCAGGCAAGTGATAGGTGGATGCTGCATTTGTTCGTGTCAAAGAGCATTAAGATGAAAATAACATTGTACGGTTAAGCTAGATTGCAGTGTGGATGACATTACCTCACAGTTAAGTCTTCTCCATTTATAGATGATGGGGCTTTCATGGTCCATGGTCGTATCACCAAACCCATTGTGTATCTGTTTCCGTTTCAGTGCGTTGGGTACAATGCTGTTTTCTGCAGCTGTGTCTGGGCTAAAACCACCCTCATCTTCATCATCTTCCATCTTTACTTCGGTCTTGACCACCTCAATATTAACGTCTGTTACTGCAAGAGAGAGAGAGAGAGAGAGACAGACAGACAGAAAGCACTAGTTCATTATTCTGATCATTCCACAATAAGGGTGGCACAGTGGCGCAGCAGTAGAGTTGCTGCCTTACAGTGCCAGAGTCCCAGGTTTGATTCTGACTACGGGTGCTGTCAGTACGGAGTTTGAATGTTTTTCCCCATGACCCTAGTGGGTTTTCTCCAAACTCTTCAGTTTCCTCCCACACTCCAAAGATGTACAGATTTGTAGGTTAATTGGCTTGGTATAAATGTAAATTGTCCCTGGTGTAGGTAGGATAGTTTTAACGTGCGGGGATTCCTGGTTGGCGCGGACCCGATGGGCCGAAGGGCCTGTTTCCACGCTGTATCTCTAAACTAAATTATAACATGCATTGATTTCTCAGTTATATCCATTATTCAATTCAGATTTCACTTCATACTGATGCCTCGTAGGAAGGCTACAGTGGAGGCTTCTGGAGAGTTGAGCTTAGTTTATTGTCACGTGTACCGAGGTACAGTGAAAAGCTTTTTTGTTGCGTACCATCCAGTCTGGGGAAAGACTATACATGATTACAATCGATCCATTTACAGTGTAGTCACACTGAGAAAGTTTGTTTCTTAAAAGCAGATAGCAACAAAATTGTTAAAGGTAAAACCATGGCAATCTTTAATCAAATCGTCAGACGGGAGTGGCGATGTACAATGAGCACAAACGTTGCTCAGTGCTTCTCGGGCTCCCACTTACAGAACAAAGAAGAGTTTGCTCAATTATACATTTTCATTATCAGTAAAACACTCCTATCAAGTCTGAATATGGCATGACTGAAAGATTTTGTAGCCTTTCACAATATAGGAAAACTGGGTCCAAATCAGCTCATCCAATAACAAGTTGTTACTTATCTCTGGGGCGTCAGCTTTTTAAAAATTAATCTTGGCTTCTTTATGGCCTTGGAAAAGAAGCACATGTTATTACTGCAGGCTGCCATCTTAATGTCTTTATTGAAAAGACAACCTGTCCTCCATATTGTGTTCCATACAATTTACAATGTAATTCAGACTTGGCACCGAGCCGTTCTTTTGTTCTACTAGTCCATGCTTTTGTAGAAGAACAACTCCATTTTAGATTTGACTATTAGCTCTTTCAACATAACATGGAAACAGACCCTTCGGCCCAAATTGCCCACACCGACCAACGTGCCTCAGGTGCTGTCTGTATGGAGTTTGTACATTCTCCAAGTGACCTGTGTGGGTTTTCTCCAGGAGCTCTGGTTTCCTGCCACACTTCAAAGATGTTTGTAGTTAACTACATGTTTGTAGGTTAATTGTCTTCGGTAAAGATTGTAAATTGTCCCTACCTCTCAGGTTCCTATTACGAGCTGCCAGAGGAGGTAGTTGAGACAGGGACTATCTCAACGTTTAAGAAACAATTAGACAGTTTTGGAGGGATATGGGCCAAATGCAGGCAGATGGGACTAGTGTGGATGGGACATGTTGGTCGGTGTGGGCAAGTTGGGCTGAAGGGCCTGTTTCCACGATGTATGACTCTATGCAAAATAAAGCTTTTCACTTTACCTCATGACACTTGACAATAATAAACCTAAAGCCAGTACAAAGAAAGACTAATGTAACTGCATGTTACTTTGAGCTCTGACAAATAAAAGGAGTCTGAAAATAAAGCCATTCATGTCTCTGCCTCATAATCCATGCCCACACATTACCGAGTCTCTCTCAATGAGAATATCCGAAAATCTCTATTTTCTCTCTGCCCTTGCTTGGCACGAGTCCCATTACATCAAAAACTCCTTTCCATTGACTCCATCTGCACCTCACGCTGCCTCGGCAAGGCCAGCAGCATAATCAAGGACGACTCGCACCCTGGCCACTCCCCTCTCCCATCGGGCAAAAGGTGTAGAAGTGTGATAACACACACCTCCAGATTCAGGGACAGTTTCTTCCCAGCTGTTATCAGACAACTGAACCATCCTATCAGCAACTGAGAGCAGTCCTGAACTATTATCTACCCCATTGAGGACCCTCGGACTATCTTTGATCGTACTTTACTGGCTTTACCTTGCACTAAATATTATTCATGTTATTCACTTCAACATATATCTGTACACTATAGATGGTTTAATTGTAATCATGTATGGTCTTTCCGCTGACTGGTTAGCAGGCAACAGAAGCTTTTCAGTGTACCTCACTACACGTGACAATAAACTAAACTCATTATTCTCCTTATCTAAAAACAAAGTGTGTAAAGGGATTTACCAGTGTCTCCATTTTCCAATTCTTCATCCTTACTGACTGAAGGGTTTAGACCTCTGAACGGTGTTCTGATTTCACTCTCATCGTCCTTTTCTGTGCTGTTCATTGTAAACCTGCAATAAAGAATTCCACAGATAAACGACAACTCCGTAACTCCTTGGTCAATTTGTCCCTTCCCACCCAAACCACCCCCTCCCCTGGTACTTTGCCTTGCAACCGCAGGAAATGCTACACTTGTCCCTTTACCTCCCCCCTTGACTCCATCCAAGGACCTAAGCCAGGGGTGGAGAACCTTTTCATGTTGGAATACCGCATGTAATCTAATAAGGCCGCATCCAAGAAACTTCAATTAGATATACATCAAAATGTACATTATTTTGTAAAAATCTAACTACTATGTACTAACTTCAAGTAAATGAAAGCATTTTGTTGATTCTAACTAAACTTTTAATGAATTTGTTATGACTGCCTTTTGTGGGAAAGCATTTGAAAATGTGGTTGCTACATGGAGGTACGCAGTTTCAGCTGATCTTCTAGATGGGTATCCGTCATTTGTGACCTTAAGGGCGTCTTGATTTGGGTTAGGTCGGAGAATGTAGATTCTCAGCAATGTGGTTGAAAAACAAGTAAGCATTTTTCATGCATGTTGCCGAAGACGTGGGTATTCTACTGCATTTTTCCATATTTCAATCGGATCTTTCTTTGCGTCAAATAAGGACTTTAAAATGTAATCTTCTGAGAGCTCAATCAATTCCATTTGTAGTTCATTAGGAGCCTTGGATACAACAACTAGGTGAGGTTGAAATGCTAATTTGAGTGTGATGTCATGATTCTCAAAGTCAGTGAAGCTTTCATTGTATTCATTCATTAATAAGTCTATAACAGCTGCGTATTCTTCAAATGATTTACATGAATCCTCCTGCTCATCAATGACCTTCGCTAACTGGGGAAAATGTTCATCTGAAATTTCATTTTGAAGAAGAGTTTTGAAAAAAGATAGCTTTTTTCGAAATGCTTGGATTTTTTGCCACATATTAGTTTTGCCTTGCAAAGAAACATTCAAGTCGTTTTGCTTTGACATATCACAGAGAAATGCAGTATTTCTATAGAAATCTTGTTTCAATAATTCACATGGCTGATTCTATTCTTCATGAAATTTAACTATCTGTTCTCGCAAAGATAAAAAATGTTGCTAACACCTGTCCCTGCGATAGCCAACGCACTTTACAATGATACTGTAAATCCACACTCTATGCCTCATCGTCCAATTTTAGCATATTACGAAACTGACGATGTCACGTTGCATTTGCACGAATATAGTTAACAATACTTATAACTTGTTGCAAAGTGTCACTTACAATTAGCAGAGATTTTGCTGATGTAAGGTACGATGAAAAGAAATGAGAGTATCTGGATCTGATACCTTTTTTGTCTGTGCAATAAACCCTTCATGTTTTCCTGTCATGGAAGGTGCACCGTCTGTACATACACTCACTAAATTAACCAAATCCAGTCCAACTTCACGACATTTATCTTGAAAGTTGTTGAAGAAATCTATTCCTTGTGTTCTACCCGTAAGAGCGCCCAAAGCGAGTAACTCTTCGTAGCAAAGAAAATCTTCTGTTTCGGCCCGAATGAAGTATAAAACCTGCGCCGAGTCAGTAGTATCAGTTGATTCATCCAAAGCGATCGATTAATATATATTTTCCTTTTGGAGTATTGTGTGAAGTTGTTCTGTTACATTGAGAGCTAATTCATGCTGCCGATCTCCTTGAAAGAGACAGTTGTTTGCACTTTGAAACCTATCGGGGTCTAAGCATCCTACAATTTCGACTATGTATTCTTTTACGATTTCTACATCGCTAAATGGCTTCCCTTTTTTTCCACGCATATATAAGCTACTTTATAAGTTGCTTCAGTAGCATTATTTCCGGGTCTTACTGCTGCTTGAAATAACTGCTTTTGCTTTTCATCTTTTCATTTCTGCAATGCAACCTTTCGCGCCTCACTCTCGAATTTGAAATATATGTGGTTCTTATGAGTGGCATAATGCTGATGAGCATTGAATTTCTTCAATGTTGATATTGCAGTATCACAAAGTTAGCAAATCGTCTTATTTTTTAACAGAAACAAGATAACATTGCAGTTCTCATTCCCAATCCTCATTAAAAACTCTTTTTTCTTCCCTCAGCGTTCTCTTGGTTTTCTTTGACATGATGGGCTGTTAGTCAGACAGAATTTAAAAAAAATAGTCGAACAAATAGGCTGCTTAACTGTAAAGAAGTGTTATCAACACACTGTGACTTTACTTCTTTTATTCATACTGTGGCATTACAGAGAGCACTAGCTGTACGTGGTCTGTCACGGAAACTAGAGAGCGATATGTGGGTGGGGAGGTTGTAATTATACTTGTGATATGGGGAGTGGTTAGTAGTGATGAGGTGACTATATTAAGGGTCACATGCATATATCATCTACATTAACTATTCTCAAATTTAACTTCAAACGGAAAGCCACGTGCACCACTATCAAAAGTTGATAATACTGAAGACATTTTCCCTCTCGTCAACCACCCTCAGGCAGTGGTGGCGCCAGTCAGGCAGGGAGGTTAACGTACATTCTAGAGTCGCATTAGAACTAAATCATGAGCATAACAGGTGTTAAAATAGCCCTCATGACACTAATTGTGGCCGTCAGTCGGGGAGGATTATTTTGTTGAATCTTCTTTTATTCTTTGGTATTTTAAATACGTTCATTTTAAGATTAAAATAAAAATAATAAAAGACGAACAAAAACATATTAATAAAAATAAAAGGATTTGTCCTACAAAATTTGGATTCATTCAAAAGGCCGCATTTAACGGCCTAGAAGGCCGCAGGTTCCCCACCCCTGGTCTAAGTTGTCTTTCCAGGTGCAGCAGAGGTTCACCTGCACGCCCTACGTGTCAGCTGCTCTACATCGGTGAGACCAAGCGTAGGCTTGGCGATCACTTCGTCCAACACCTCCGCTCGGTTCGCTTTAACCAACCTGATCTCTCGGTGGCTCAGCACTTCAACTCCCCCTCCCTTTCCGAATCTGACCTTTCTGGCCTAGGCCTCCTCCATGGCCACAGTGAGGCCCACCTAAATTGGACTTCTCTAATTTCAGGTAGTCCTTGCTTTCTCCCTCTTTCCCCACCCCTTCCCAGCTCTCCCTCAGCCCACTGTCTCCACCTCTTCCTTTCTTCTTCCCGCCCCTCCGCCTCCACATCAGTCTGAAGAAGGGTCTCGACCCGAAACGTCACCTATTCCTTCACTCCATAGATGCTGCCTCTCCCGCTGAGTTTCTCCAGCATTTTTGTCTACCTTCGATTTTTCCTGCAGTTCCTTCTTAAACACTCGGTTCAGTTGAGTTTATTGTCAGGTGTACCGAGATACAGTGAAAAGCTTTTGTTGCGTGCTAACCAGCCAGCGGAAAGACAATACATGATTCCAATCGAGCCGTCCGCAGCGCCATATCATACGTGCTTGAAAAAGCTCAATCAAACTCTTCAGATTAAAAATCAACACAGTCGTGGTGGTGCAGCGGTAGAGTTGCTGCCTTACAGCGCCAGAGACCCGGGTTCCATCCTGAGTATGGGTGCTCTCTGTACGGAGTTTGTACATTCCCCCCCGTGACCACGTGGGTTTTCTCCGGGTACTCTGGTTTCCTTCCACACTCCAAAGACATGCGAATTTGTAGGTTAATTGGCTTTGGTAAAGATTGTAAATTGTTCCTAGTGTGTAGGATAGTGTTAGTGTGCGAGGATCGCTGTTTTGCGCTGACTCGGTGGGCCACAGGGCCTGTTTTTTCGCTGTATGTCTAAACTATACTAAACAGCCCTAAATTTTCCACATGGAAACTCTTCAGAAATTGGTTTCCGGAGGATAACTCACTCCTTGAGTAACTTAGCCAAGAGAGTAAACTGACTCTTGGCCAACCTTTAATCAACTAAAATGAAAATGCTGTTGTTTCTTGATCTCAGGCGGCGTGATGGCAGTATAATAAATAAATAACTAAACAAATAGGCAATGGGTGCAGCAGTAGGCCATTCGGCCCATAAATAAATAGATAAAGACAGATAAATAAATAGGTCGTTTGATCAATCAATAAATGGAGGGATAAACAAATGAGTTATTTTGTTCTTTTGAAACTTTTTTATTTTGAGGGAAAACTTTATTTTCACTCATCAACATATGTTGGTGCCTGTGTTTGGGTTTGTGCGTGTCTGTGTATTCCTGTGTGTTGTCTGTATATGTGTGCATGCTTATGCGAGTGTATGTATGTGTTTATGCAGTGTGTGTGTGTGTTTATGCGAGTGTGTGTGTGAATGTGTGTGTGTGTGTTTACGCGAGTGTGTGTGTGTGTGTGAATGTGTGTGTGTGTGTGTGTTTATGCGAGTGTGTGTGTGTCTGTTTAGCGAGTGTGTGTGTGTGTGTGAATGTGTGTGTGTGTGTGTGTGTGTGTGTTTATGCGAGTGTGTGTTTATGCGAGTGTGTGTGTGTGTGTGTGTGTGGCCTTTCATGCGACGTGCTGGGGGCGGGCTGGTTTAGTGACCGCCCCGACTGGCAGCGGGAGAGGGAGAGAAAGAGAGGGGGCTCCGCTATAGGGTCTTTGGGAGGAATAGAGGAGATATCTCCCTCTACCCCGACGGTAGCGCCAAGGCTGTCTGCCCGGGGTAGAGGGAGCGTGAGAGGGGAGTGAGTGAGAGTGAGAGGGATAGTGAGGGTGAGGGTGAGGGGGAGTGAGCCGACTGCACTGTGATCACAAACTGATGGCAGGAGCGGGTGAAATGCGAAGGGAAGCCGATGCCGTGACACGTAGTGCGTGGCGCCATGAGGCTGCGGGACGTGTCGTTGGTCGCACACAATCCTCTGTCTCTGGCCCCTGAAAGGTGCATCGGAGCGGGGCCGACACTTACCTGCTGCACACCTGCCCCACAGTGGGTGGGTGAGGACGGGCGGGCGGGAGCTCCCTGTAGCGCAGCGATCACTGTCTCTGTGTTTCTCTCTTTCTCTCTGCCTGTTTTTTTTTCTCCGTGGTTTCCGCTCCGTGATGTAACTTTGTGTCATTTCCGCAGCCGAGGGAGGGAGGGAAGAAGTGAGAGAATGGGGGGGGGGGGGGGGGGGGAGTGAGAGAAAGAAAGAGACGAAGGGAAGGAGGGTGAAAGGAGAGAGTGGTAGGGAAGGAGAGAGAGACGCATGGAGAGAGGTGGAGTCGAGAGTGTTTTATTGTTATTTGTCCCAGATAGAACAATGACATTCTTACTTGCTGCAGTACAACAGAATATGTAAACATAGTACACTGTAAACAATATAATAAACGAGAAAATAAAAGTTCAGTGTGTATACACATACTCACAAATACACACACATACACATATATATATAGAAACAGAAACATAGAAAATAGGTGCAAGAGCAGGCCATTCGGCCCTTCGATATGATCATGGCTGATCATCCAACTCAGTATCCTGTATCTGCCTTCTCTCCATACCCCCTGATCCCTTTAGCCACAAGGGCCACATCTAACTCCCTCTTAAATATAGCCAATGAACTGGCCTCAACTACCTTCTGTGGCAGAGAGTTCCAGAGATTCACCACTCTCTGCGTGAAAAATGTTTTTCTCAACTCGGTCCTAAAGGATTTCCCCTTTATCCTTAAACTGTGACTCCTTGTCCTGGACTTCCCCAACATCGGGAACAATCTTCCTGCATCTAGCCTGTCCAACCCCTTAAGAATTTTGTAAGTTTCTATAAGATCCCCCCTCAATCTTCTAAATTCTAGCGAGTACAAGCCGATTCTATCCAGTCTTTCTTCATATGAAAGTCCTGACATCCCAGGAATCAGTCTGGTGAACCTTCTCTGTACTCCCACTATGGCAAGAATTTCTTTCCTCAGATTTGGAGACCAAAACTGTACGCAGTACTCCAGGTGTGGTCTCACCAAGACCATGTACAACTGCAGTAGAACCTCCCTGCTCCTATACTCAATATATGTACTAGACCAAGTGCAGACCCGTTGGGTCTGTTCCCACAACGCGTGGTTGCAAGGGGAGGGGGCGGCCTGATGTCATCGCGCAACGCCACGCGCTAGGCGTACGCTGTCAAGACGCTGTGTACGACGTCAAGACGCTGCATACGACGTCGAGACGCTGCGTACGCCCGTCGAGACGCTGCGTATGCCCTCAATGCGCCCACGGCTGACAGGCCGTTGATGCGCGGCATTTTCGAACAGTGCAAGCCTGCGAGCCGCCAGCGAGGAGGACCAGGCGATCTTTGGCTTCAACCAGCGTGACAGAGCCGGGCCTGGGAAGGTGGGGGGTGAAGTGGAGGAAGTAAAATCGCTAGCGAAATGGTAGAAATCTCTGTGTTTTTGGAGGAGAGCCGGGCGGCAGCAACCGTTATGGTCGCGCGGGACACGCGATGAGAAGGTGCCCAGCGTGAGGCGAAAAAATGAGTGAGGGGGGGTTGAAGGATTTTATGAAAAATATGTACAGAAAAATGACTGAATTTAATGAGTGGATGAGCGAATATAAAAGTGAAATCGCTAGCGCTAGAGAAGAGGGGAGGAGGGTGATGTGAGAAGAGAGTGGTGGGGGAGAAGGGGAGAGGAGAGGGGGAGGGGGCGGAAGAGGGGGGGGAGGGGAGAGGCGGAGAGAGAGTGGAGGTGAAGAGAGAGGAGATGCTCCGCACGTCTCGTGCACCAAAGCTGTTGGGGGGGAGGAGCGTACGTCGTCACACACACTAAGCACCCGCCCAGACAAACAGCGGATCCTTTGTAACATGTCAGTGAAGACTCTGGAGTTCGGGGGGAGGAGCGTGTATCGTCACACACACTAAGCACCCGCCCCCACAAACAGATGAGAACGTCTGCTTGAATGGAGAGCGCGTGCCCGCCCCACAAACAGTCACACACACACGATTTCTCCCCTGAAGCAGGTCGGTCGGGCACAGTTTCTAGAAGCTGAAAAACTGCGGCTGCGGTTCTGGCAACAGCTGGCGTTCTGCACTGTCTGGGGGGAGAGGGCGAGTGGGGGTGAAGGGGAGAGGAAGGGGAGGATGGGGAAGAGAGGTTAAGTGGGGGGAAGGGGTGGGTTGGAGTGAGCGGGCGGGCGGGAGTCGAGCTGCGGGAGGCGTGGCGTGAGCGTACTTGGCATGGTGCAGGCAGCGGGGGGGTGTGGTGGGTGGAGGAGAGCCGGGCTGCCAAATGAAGAGAGAAGCGGCTTCTGACTCTGTAAACCCACAGCTGGAATGAGCGCGCAAGGCTTCACGCGCTGCGCGAACAGTGATGATAGGGTTCAGCGCGCGAGGAGTCGCTGCCCCGAGGTGTGTAGAACAAACAAGCTACAGTGGAACGGAGCTGTAGAACGTTTGTTCTGCAGAAGTTTCTCGATCTCTCTGCGCCTTTAATCCACAGCGGCGGGGGGGGCGGCTGGAGGGCCTGGATTGGTCGGCATGTGGCATTGTGACGTCAGCAGCTCGTGAGTCCCGATTAGATTTTAAAATGAGTGAGTTTGGGGGGGGGGGGAGAAGAATTTTAATAGAAAATGTGTACATAAAAATGTCTAAATGTAATGAGGAGTGGATTAGCAAATGTAAAAGCGAAATCGCTAGCGAAATGGAAAAAATCTTGGAGTTTCAGCGTGTGGTTTTGGCGGACCAAGGAATCAAAGGCAAAAATCTAATTGAAAAAATATCTGAAAATCGAATCTGACATAAACCCACAAACACACACAGAGTTTTAATATATAGATAGATACATACACATACTCAAACTCAAAAAAACAATAGTAGTGCAATAATAAGTCTCCTGTAGTTTGGAGCTTATTTGAGGTTGTTGTGTTTCATAGCCTCATGGTTGCAAGGAAGAAGCTGTTCCTGAACCTGGACGTTACAGTTTTCAGACTCCTGTACCTTCCCGATGGCAGTGGTGAGACGAGAGCGTGGCCAGGGTGATGTGGGTCTCTGATGATGCTGGCTGACTTTTTGAGGCAGCAACTCCGATAAATCCCTTCGATGGTGGGGAGGTCAGAGCCGATGATGGACTGGGCAGTGTTCACAACTGGGAGGGAGGGAGAGGGAAGGAGGAAAGGAGAGGGTGAGAGAGTGGAAGGGAGGGAGAGAGGAAGGGAGGGTGAGAGAGAGAGAGGGAGAGAGGGTGAAAGGAGCCAGGGAGGGAAGGAGATGGAGTGAGGGAGAGAGGGTAAAGTGCAAGGAAAGGAGAGAGGGAGGGAGGGAGAGGGTGAAACATAAAGAAATAGGTGCAGGAGAAGGCCATTTGGCCCTTCGAAACAATATTTCAATGAATTTTTAATTCAGGCATATTTAATTATTTTTTATAAAGTAAAAACCACTCAATATAATGTCGTTGCATTTGGCGGTCTTTATTACTGAATGTCATACTTTAATATTGAGACAAATATGAAGGATTTTGGCAACTATGTTCACAATTCCACGAGAAGATGTACAATTTAACGTCTTTTATAATACAGATTTTTCTAGATAGGCAATAAATCTATTTAAAACCTGTGTGAGTTGGTTATAGATAACTGACATACACAAATATATCTAAAGGAAATATAGCTATATAGAATATCCAAGTGTCATGTGTCGGAAGGAACTGCAGATGCTGGTGTCCACCGAAGATGAACACAAATTGCTGGAGTAATTCAGTGGGACAGGCAGCATGACTGGAGAGAAGGAATGGGTGACGTTTCGGGTCGACCCAAAAAGTCACCTCTTCCTTCTCTCCAATGATGCTGCCTGACCCGTTGAGTTACTCCACCATTTTGTGACTATCTATATCCAAGTGTCAGGTGATAATCAAATCCTAAAATTTGTGTTGGTTTTAGCAGTCAAAATGCATAAACTGTATAAAATTAAAAAGAAAAAGGCCTGGATTGAGTTAATGTTGAGCCATGATAGAATGGCAGAGTACACTTGATGGGCCGAATGGCCTAATTCTGCTCCTTGAACTTATGAACATTCAGATTACAAGTCTTTTTTAAATCACTAAAATTGAACTCTTTCAGTACAAAAATCGACAAACTAGTCTCAAGGGAGCTGGTTTGTTACTGATAGCTTTGGTACATAATAATTTTTGTATATTTATCCATTCAAAATGTTTCCTCTGAGTAAACAATGAGGACAAACGCAATGAGTTTGTCAACGGAGAAATATTGAAGTATCTCAGAAATTAGCAGTTATACTTTCATTCTCGTAGGAGCAAAGCACTGCAGATGCTGCTTTATACCAAAGATGGGCACAAAGTGCTGGAGTAACTCAGCGGGACAGGCAGCAGCTCTGGAAAGGATAGGTGATGTTTCAGGTCGCAACGCTTCTTCATACAAAGGATCTTGACTCGAATTGTCACTTACCCTTTCTCTCCTGAGATGCTGCCTGACCCGCTGAGTTACTCCAGCATTTTGTGTCTATCCTCTCATGCTCCTTCATCCCAGTATAGTGGGAACCATTTTCCAATGCCAGCATATGAGGACCTTGACATCGTAACTGTATCAGACCCTGGTCTCCACTCCCATCGAGGGAAATGGGCAGCCCTGCTTGGTGGGAAGGGAAGAGAAGAGGGTCAAGCTCACCCATTGCTCAGTGGTCTACTCCCATGAGGAACCAACTCCACTCCACCTCTTCCAGTAGACCCCACTCCCAAATAGTGAAAGGCATGGATTGAGTGAATTTGGAGAGGATGTTTCCACTAATGGGATAGTCTAAGTCTAGAGGTCATAGCCTCGGAATAAAAGGACATACCTTTATGCCCCTGTCCCACTTAGGAGACCTGAATGGAAACCTCTGGAGACTTTGCGCCCCACCCAAGGTTTCCGTGCGGTTCCCGGAGGTTTCCGGAAGTTCCCGGAGGTTTTTGTCAGTCTCCCTAATGGTCGAAAGTGGTTTCCGCTTCTTCTATGTTCCGGTGATTATTTCAAAAAATTCGAAACCGGCCGCGACTAAAAATATGTTGCCGTTTTAAAAATCGGTAATTTTTTAGTCGAAGCCAGTTGGAAGGTAAGACCTCCCTGGTGGAATAAAACTGGGTGAAAAAAAGGTCTTACCTTCCACTCTTGATTAGTACAGGTGTCAGGGGTTATGGGGAGAAGGCAAGAGAATGGGTTAAGAGGGAAAGATGGATTAGCTATGATTGAATGAGAAAGATGGATCAGCCATGATTGCATGGCGGAGTAGACTTGATGGGCTGTCTAGAAAATTTATTCTGCTCCTAGGACTTATGAACATTAAGCATGAGCATTAAGGAAATTCCCATTGAGGGACCAGCTTTACTCCATCTTTCCCTCTTGTATCTGAAACCAGATGTCCAAACCCAAACAGTGGCCTGGGATTTCTGCAGGTGCTCTGGTTTCCTCCCACACTCTAAAGACGTACAGGTTTGCAGACTAATTAGCTTCAGTAAATTGTGTTGGATAGTGCTAATGTATGGAGTGATCGCTGGTCGGCGTGGGCTCTATGGGCCCTAGGGCCTATTTCCGCGCTGTATCTCTAAACTAAACTAAGATGAAACAATCAGGTGGGTGGTAACTCCCTCTGTGGGTCCTCCATAGAGCCGGCACTCATTGATCTTTTGAAGTTTAAAACAAATATTCACAGCTTATCTGCCCTGTGGTCAACTTTACAAACGAGTCACTATTTTGTGGTGAACTTCATTATAGAGAAGTGAAAACACCAGTTTGATATTTCGAAGGAGAGGGCTGAGGGAGAAACGCTTAATGTTTGAAAGTCTGAAGAAAGGTCTCGACCTGAAACGTCAACCATTCCTTCTCTCCAGAGACGCTGGCTGTCCCGCTGAGTTACTCCAGCTTTTTGTGTCTGTGTCACGTTTAGCGTTTCTTATCCTTGGAGTCTGCAGTCACCTTGGACTTCCTCCTGTTGGGTCTTCTACACCTCTCGTCGATGCTGGGAATACACTCCAAGTTCCACGCCTGATCACTCTTGGCCCGAGGGTAAATTGCCTTCACATAGTGGCGGACCAGCCTCAGGCGCACTGGGTCCAGTTGCTTCTTGTTGCACGCCCCCGAATGATTGTACTGCACTCTCAGGTTTTCGGACGTAAACAGCTCAGGGAAGATCCTGACCAGAAGTCGGGCGCTGAAGTTCCCGACCGACTGACTGTCCTGGACTATCTCCTTTAGATCTTTGGTGGACAGTAGATGTTTGGTGGCCACGGGGAAATCTACAGTGGGGATGTTGAGTTGTTCGAGGGGGACTTTGCAGAAGTTTCAGTTGTAGCGTTCTGTCTGGTCTTGTGCTGCCTGTGGTTGCGGTTGAATGGAGTCACTCTTGGCCTGCTCAGGCTGGGTTGCTGCAAGCATCTGCTCTTCCTTCACTCCTTCGTTGTAGGCGATGGACTTCTTCCTCTGCTGGTGGTAGACGCGCCGTTGTTCCATGTCCACGCAGCGGCAGCGTTCGTCCAGCTTGGACATGAATTCGTGTTTCCAGATCTTGTCGCACTTGGCCCTGGGGCACATAGAAACATAGAAATTAGGTGCAGGAGTAGGCCATTCGGCCCTTCGAGCCTGCACCGCCATTCAATATGATCATGGCTGATCATCCAACTCAGTATCCCGTACCTGCCTTCTCTCCATACCCTCTGATCCCCTTAGCCACAAGGGCCACATCTAACTCCCTCTTAAATATAGCCAATGAACTGGCCTCGACTACCCTCTGTGGCAGAGAGTTCCAGAGATTCACCACTCTCTGTGTGAAAAAATTTCTTCTCATCTCGGTTTTAAAGGATTTCCCCCTTATCCTTAAGCTGTGACCCCTTGTCCTGGACTTCCCCAACATCGGGAGCAATCTTCCTGCATCTAGCCTGTCCAACCCCTTAAGAATTTTGTAAGTTTCTATAAGATCCCCTCTCAATCTCCTAAATTCTAGAGAGTATAAACCAAGTCTATCCAGTCTTTCTTCATAAGACAGTCCTGACATCCCAGGAATCAGTCTGGTGAACATTCTCTGCACTCCCTCTATGGCAATAATGTCCTTCCTCAGATTTGGAGACCAAAACTGTACGCAATACTCCAGGTGTGGTCTCACCAAGACACTGTACAACTGCAGTAGAACCTCCCTGCTCCTATACTCAAATCCTTTTGCTATGAAAGCTAACATACCATTCGCTTTCTTCACTGCCTGCTGCACCTGCATGCCTACTTTCAATGACTGGTGTACCATGACACCCAGGTCTCGCTGCATCTCCCCTTTTCCTAATCGGCCACCATTTAGATAATAGTCTGCTTTCCTGTTTTTGCCACCAAAATGGATAACCTCACATTTATCCACATTATACTGCATCAGCCAAACATTTGCCCACTCACCCAGCCTATCCAAGTCACCTTGCAGTCTCCTAGCATCCTCCTCACAGCTAACCCTGTCCCCCAGCTTAGTGTCATCCGCAAACTTGGAGATATTGCCTTCAATTCCCTCATCCAGATCATTAATATATATTGTAAATAGCTGGGGTCCCAGCACTGAGCCTTGCGGTACCCCACTAGCCACTGCCTGCCATTGTGAAAAGGACCCGTTTACTCCTACTCTTTGCTTCCTGTTTGCCAGCCAGTTCTCTATCCACATCAATACTGAACCCCCAATGCCGTGTGCTTTAAGTTTGTATACTAATCTCTTATGTGGGACCTTGTCGAAAGCCTTCTGGAAGTCCAGATACACCACACCCACTGGTTCTCCCCTATCCACGCTACTAGTTACATCCTCGAAGAATTCTATAAGATTCGTCAGACATGATTTACCTTTTGTAAATCCATGCTGACTTTGTCCAATGATTTCACCACTTTCCAAATGTGCTGCTATCCCATCTTTAATAACTGACTAGCAGTTTCCCCACTACCGATGTTAGACTAACTGGTCTGTAATTCCCCGTTTTCTCTCTCCCTCCCTTCTTAAAAAGTGGGGTTACGTTTGCTACCCACCAATCCTCAGGAACTACTCCAGAATCTAAAGAGTTTTGAAAGATTATTACTAATGCATCCACTATTTCTGGAGCTACTTCCTTAAGTACTCTGGGATGCAGCCTATCTGGCCCTGGGGATTTATCGGCCTTTAATGCATTCAATTTACCCAACACCACTTCCCGGCTAACCTGGATTTCACTCAATTCCTCCAACTCCTTTGACCCACGGTCCCCTGCTATTTCCGGCAGATTATTTATGTCTTCCTTAGTGAAGACGGAACCAAAGTAGTTATTCAATTGGTCCGCCATATCCTTGTTCCCCATGATCAACTCACCTGTTTCTGACTACAAGGGACCTACATTTGTTTTAACTAATCTCTTTCTTTTCACATATCTATAAAAACTTTTGCAGTCAATTTTTATGTTCCCTGCCAGTTTTCTTTCATAATCTATTTTTCCTTTCCTAATTAAGCCCTTTGTCCTCCTCTGCTGGTCTCTGAATTTCTCCCAGTCCTCCGGTATGCTGCTTTTTCTGGCTAATTTGTACACATCATCCTTCACTTTGATACTATCCCTGATTTCCCTTGTTATCCACGGATATACTACCTTCCCTGATTTATTCTTTTGCCAAACTGGGATGAACAATTTTTGTAGTTCATCCATGCAGTCTTTAAATGTCTTCCATTGCATATCCACCGTCAACCCTTTTAGAATTAATTGCCAGTCAATCTTGGCCAATTCACGTCTCATACCCTCAAAGTTACCTTTCTTTAAGTTCAGAACCATTGTTTCTGAATTAACAATGTCACTCTCCATCCTAATGAAGAACTCAACCATATTATGGTCACTCTTGCCCAAGGGGGCACGTACAACAAGACTGCTAACTAACCCTTCCTCATTACTCAATACCCAGTCTAAAATAGCCTGCTCTCTCGTTGGTTCCTCTACATGTTGATTTAGATAACTATCCCGCATACATTCCAAGAAATCCTCTTCCTCAGCACCCCTGCCAATTTGATTCACCCAATCTATATGTAGATTGAAGTCACCCTTAATAACTGTTTTGCCTTTGTCGCACGCATTTCTAATTTCCTGTTTGATACCATCTCCAACTTCACTACTACTGTTAGGTGGCCTGTACACAACACCCACCAGCGTTTTCTGCCCCTTAGTGTTTCGCAGCTCTACCCATACCGATTCCACATCCTCCAAACTAATGTCCTTCCTTTCCATTGCGTTAATCTCCTCTCTAATCAGCAACGCTACCCCACCTCCTTTTCCTTTCTCTCTTTAAGAAACCCTTTCCCTTTAACTCCATCCTCCACTATCCCATTCGACGCCCCACCCCCCTTATTCAGTTTAAAACCACCCGTGTAGCAGTGGCAAACCTGCCTGCCAGAATGCTGGTCCCCCACCTGTTAAGATGCAATCCGTCCCTTTTGTACAGTTCCCCCTTACCCCAAAACAGATCCCAGTGATCTAAGAATATAAATCCCTGCCCCGTGCACCAGTTCCTCAGCCACACGTTCAGGTCCCGTATCTCCCTGTTCCTGCTCTCGCCAGCACGAGGAACTGGAAGCAAACCGGAGATAACAACCCTGGAGGTCCTGCTTTTCAGCATTTTTCCGAGCTCTCTAAAGTCACGCTGCAGGATATTCATCTCCTTCTTTCCGACATCGTTTGTGCCGACATGCACTACCACTTCCGGATGTTCACCATCGCCCTTGAGGATTTTCTGCACTCTGTCCGTGACATCCTGGATCCTGGCACCAGGAAGGCAGCACACCATCCTCGCATCCCGTCTGTTGCCGCAGAAACCCCGTGTCGGTACCTCTCACAATGAAGTCTCCCACTGCAATGGTGTTGCCTGCCTTAGGCCTTTTTGGTTTTGGCTCAACAGCCCTATTCGCATCACAAGCCAGTCCGTCGCCCAGTGTAAACACCTCTTCTGTCCCGACAGCTTCTAAGTGGGTGAACCTGTTCACAAGAGGTACAACACCCGGGGACGTTGGCATTCCATGCTTCCCTCCCGTTCTCACATTCTCCCACCTTCTCTCTTCCAGTACCTTAGGTGTAACAATCGTACTGTAGTACACATCAGCTGCACGTAGTGGCGGATGAGCTTGATCCTCACGGGGTCCAGTTGTTTCTTGCCCAGGGACCCACTGCAGTTGTACTGCTTCCTCAGGTTCTCCGGCGTGAAGAGCTCGGGGAAGAGCCGCACCAACAGGAGGGAGGCAAAGTTGCCGATGGACTGGCTTTTCTCGTAGATGTTCTTCAACTGGTGTCTATCGAGGATGTGTTGCGGGCAGGGCACCTTGAAGTGCAGAGAAGGTGTCTCCATCCGGTTGAAGTCCACGGGCTTCAGCCAGAACTTCTTCAACCAGGGCGTGGACCTTCCGAGGTCCTCTTGGCTGCCCACCATTGAGGCGTTGGAGGTCCCAATGCTCTCGTCCCTCTGCCTGTCCGAGTCGCTGTCGTCAGAGTGGACACACTCCAGCTCCTGGTCGAGCCATCGCTCCACCAGCTCCGTCCATGCCTCATCGTCCCGCACCTCGGGGTAGTAGATCTCACAGTATCTCCTCACCACCTGCATCTTCTGGGGGTCCAGGGCTTGCTTGCCCGGAGAGCCGCGGCAGCTGTACTGCGACGCCAAGCGCCTGAAGTCAAAGAGCTCCGGGAAGATGCGGTGGAGGAGCAAGGCAGCAAATTCACCGGGCGACGAGGCCCCCTCTAGGTACTCACTGATCTCCTGGGCTTCCAGCACCAAGTCCGAGTTGACGCTGCTGGGGGAGTCCAAGGACAGGGCTTCCTCTTGCGGGTTGTCCTCCACATAGCTGTTGGACTGGGCTTGCCCCATGTCATGGTCTTCCCAGTCGATGCTGACCACCTTGGAGCTCTGCAGACTGCTCTCCATCTCCCTCTGTGCCCAGAAGCTGTTGAAGAAGTCGTTGAGCTGCGGGAGGCAGTCCGCCCTCCACACGTCGCCATTCCCGCCCGACGGGTAACAAACCTCCACGTAGTTTCGGATGAGCTGGAGGTGGTGTGTGTCCAGCTTCCTCGTGGGAGTGGCGCTGCACGCTCGGCAACCCACGTCAGCCTGGTCTTCGGCCAAGAGCTCCGGGAAGAGCTGGAGGAGCAGGCGGCAGGAGAGGTCCCCCGGGGACGAGCTCTGCTCCAGGAGCTGCTTCAGCTCACCGTTGTTCAGCCGGTACTCGGCCGGTGGTGGGAAGTCCAGCACCGAGCTGGCTCCTGGAGCAGAGCTCGTCCCCGGGCTGACGTGCCTCTTGATGCGGTCCACCTCCAGCGACATTAGGTCGATCTTGCTGTGGAGCTGGGTCATGGTGGAGTTCAGCGTGTTGAGGGTGAAGAACATCTTGTGGATCAGGGAGTAGAGGGTGGGCTCGGCTCCAGTGGCCTGGGGCGACAGGTTGCTAGAGTAGATCTTGTGGCCGTCGGTCAGGTGGTGTTGCTGGAGGAGGCTGTTGAAGAAACCTCCTTCAGTGGCCGACTGCTGCTCTCCCTTTAGCAGGCTCCGTCGGTCCGAGATCTTGTGCGTGATGCCGTACAGGGGCTTCCTGAAGGAGGGTCCAGCCCGCACAGTCTCGTCGTTCTCCAGCAACGGAGCGTCGCTGGTTTCCCTTATCCTGCTTGTACCCTCCAGGAACCTCTGGGAAGAGCTGGAGCCCCTCAAACTGGCAAGCATGTCCTTGGGGAAACAAAGTGAAAAAGCTTCAATGAACCTCGACCTACACAATCTTCACGTTGCTAAACATTTTAACTCCCCCTCCCATTCCCACACTGACCTGTCTGTCCTGGGCCTCCTCCCGTTGTCACCTTCCCCTAGCTAACAATGATCTATTCTACATTTTCTTTGAGCTTCATCCCCTTTGATCTCGTTTTCACACCTTGCCTTTCCATATTTCTTGTTTCCCTCTCCCGACTCTCAGTTTGAAGGGTCTCGACCTGAAACGTCACCCATTCCTTCTGTCCAGAGATGGTGCCTGTCCCGCTGAGATACACCAGTATTTTGTGTCTATCTTCGGTATGAATATTGATTTATTTAATTTCAAGTAATCCTTGCATTCCCTCTCTCTCCGTCCCTCCCCCACCCTAGTCATCCTGCTAGTTTCACTGCTGTCCTGCTTAGTTTCACTGTTCCTACCCTCTCGATATCATCTTCTCCACAGCCAATAATAGAGCAAATGTAGAGAGGATGTTTCTACCATTGAGAGAGTCTAGGACCAGAGGTCATAGCCTCAGAATTAAAGGACATGCCTTTTGAAAGGAGATGAGCAAGAATTTCTTTAGTCAGAGGGTGGTGAATCTGTGGAATTCATTGTCACAGACGGCTGTGGAGGACGTCAATGGGTATTTTTAAGGCAAGGTTTGACACATTCTTCAGTAGTGTGGGTGTCAGGGGTTATGGGGAGAAGGCAGGAGAATAGGATTGAGAGGGAGAGATAGATCAGCCATGTTTGAATGGCAGAGTAGACATGATGGGCCGAATGACCTAACATTCCTTCCAACTGTGGTGGGGGAATGAAAGCTGGATGAGAGTTGAGGGCAGGACAAATTCTGGCAAGTAATAGGAAGATACTGCATTTGTTTGTGTCAAAGAACATTAAGACTAAAAGATCTTTGTACAGTTAAAATACATTGCAATGTTCATGATCTACATCAAGTCTTAGGAGTGCTGTCTGTGTGAAGTTTGCACGTTCTCCCCGTGACAATGTGTGTTTTTTCCGTGTGCTCCCACACTTCAATGATGTACAGGTTTGTAGGTTAATTTAGTTTTGATAAAACTGTCTCCATTGTGTAGGATAGTGCTGGTGTACGGGGTGATCGCTGCTCGGTGCAGAGTCGATGGCCAGAGGGCCTGTCTCCGTGCTGTATCTCTAAAATAAACCATGGAGAGCTGACCATTTGGGTCGGGACCCTTCATCAGACTGATTGTTTAGTTTAGGTTAGTTTAGAGATACAGCGCAAATCCACACCAACCAGCGATCCTCGTACACTAGCACCACCTTACACACTAGGGACAATTTACAATCTTTACCGAAGCCAATTAATCACCAAACCTGTACGCCTTTGGAGTGTGGGAGGAACCGGAGATCCCAGTGAAAACCCATGCGGTCACAGGGAGAACGTACAAACTCCGTACAGGCAGAACCAGTAGTCAGGATGGAACCCGGGTCTCCGATGCTGTGAGGCAGCAACTCTACCGCTGCCCACCGTGCCACCCATGTTTGTGGTGATTGTGGTGGGGCAATAAAAGCTGGAATAGAGGTGAGGCCAGGACAAAGTCAGGCAAGTGATAGGTGGATGCTGCATTTGTTCGTGTCAAAGAGCATTAAGACTAAAATAACTTTGTACGGTTAAGCTAGATTGCAGTGTGGATGACATTACCTCACAGTTAACTCTTCCCCATTTATGAATGATGGGGCTTTCATGGTCTATGGTCGTCTCACCAAACCCATTGTGTATCTGTTTCCGTTTTAGTGCATTGGGTACAATGCTGTTTTCTGCAGCTGTGTCTGGGCTAAAACCACCCTCATCTTCATCATCTTCCATCTTTACTTCGGTCTTGACCACCTCAATATTGACGTCTGTTACTGCAAGAGAGAGAGAGACACAGACAGAAAGCACCAGTCCATTATTCTGATCATTCCACTATAAGGGCGGCACGGTGACGCAGCGGTAGAGTTGCTGCCTTACAGTGCCAGAGTCGCGGGTTCGATTCTGACCACGGATACTGTCAGTACAGAGTTAGTACGTTTTTACGTACAGTACAGACGCCCAGGAGCCGTTGGAGTGGTCGCAGAGGGAGGAGCAACGTCCGAGCGGTAGGCTTAAAACCCGAGAGCGGAGCTTTGTTTTTACAGAGGCCCAGGAGCCGTTGGAGCGGTCACAGAAGGAGGAGAACCCAAATCTGTAATGTTCCAACGTTCCATTCGCATTTCAAAACAAATGGGCTTGAGGAAGCCGATGATTGGTGTAAGCAGACTAGAGGAAGCAGCTGATTGGGAGTCAGATCCCGGCTGATTGCTTCCAGCTGTTTGTATTGTACTTTGTATTGTAGCCAGGATAAGGGGGGAGAATGAGGGCCAGGGCAGTTTACTGTTCTGGATGTCAGATGTGGGAGGTCAAGGAGTCTGATAGCCTTCCAGACGTCCACATCTGCGCCAGGTGCATCGAGATGGGGCTTCTAAGGGACCGTATTAGGAACCTGGAGCAGCAGCTCGATGACCTCTGTCTGGTCAGGGAGAGCGAGGAGGTCATAGAGAGGAGTTATAGAGAGGTGGTCACTCCAGGACCACAGGAGGCAGACAAGTGGGTCACGGTTAGGAGGGGCAAGGGGCAGAGGCAGGGACTAGAGAGTACCCCGGTGGCTGTACACCTTGGCAATAAGTACTCCTGTTTGAGTACTGTTGGGGGAGACAGCCTACCTGGGGGTAGCAACAGCGGCCGGGCCTCCAGTACAGAGACCGGCCCTGTTGCTCAAAAGGGTAAGGAAAAGAAGAGGAGGGCAGTAGTAATAGGGGACTCGATAGTTAGGGGGTCAGACAGGCGATTCTGTGGACGCAGTCAGGTGACCCGCAGGTAGTTTGCCTCCCTGGTGCCAGGGTCTGGGATGTGTCTGAACGTGTCCAAGATATCCTGAAATCGGAGGGAGAGGAGCCTGAGGTCGTGGTACATATAGGTACCAATGACATAGGTAGAAAAAGAGAACAGGTCCTGAAAGGAGAATTTAGCGAGTTAGGAGGAGAGTTAAGGAGAAGGACCGCAAAGGTAATAATCTTAGGATTACTGCCTGTGCCACGCGACAGTGAGAGTAGGAATGGTGCGAGGTGGAGGATAAATGCGTGGCTGAAGGACTGGTGCAGAGGGCAGGGATTCAAGTTTCTGGATCATTAGGACCTATTTTGGGGAAGGTGTGACCTGTACAAAAAGGACGGGTTGCACTTGGACCCAAGGGGGACCAATATCCTGGCGGGGAGATTTGCAAAGGATACTGCGGAGACTTTAAACTAGAACGGTTGGGGGAGGGACTCAAATAGAGAAAGCTAGTAGACAGTGTGTGAGGCAGGAGGCAGAGAAGGGAAGCACTCAGAACCAACATGTAGGGGGGAAAGAAGAAAAAAATAATAAACAGAGAATAAGAGGTGGTGGGTTTCTTAAATGCATGAGCAGAGAAACAGAGGGGTGTAAAATGAGGGTAGAAGCAATAGGTAGCAAGGTGAAAAGTAAAAGTGGCAGGCAGACAAATCCAGGGCAAAAATCAAAAAGGGCCACTTTTCAACATAATTGTATAAGGGGTAAGAGTGTTGTAAAAACAAGCCTGAAGGCTTTGTGTCTCAATGCAAGGAGCATTCGTAATAAGGTGGATGAGTTGAATGTGCAGATAGCTATTAATGACTATGATATAGTTGAGATCACGGAGACATGGCTCCAGGGTGACCAAGGCTGGGAGCTGAACATCCAGGGATGTTCAATATTCAGGAGGGATAGACAGAAAGGAAAAGGAGGTGGGGTAGCGTTGCTGGTTAGAGAGGAGATTAACGCAATAGAAAGGAAGGACATTGGCTTGGAGAATGTGGAATCGATATGGGTAGAGCTGCGAAACACTAAGGGGCAGAAAAAGCTAGGGAGTTGTGTACAGACCACAAACAGGAAATTAGAAATGCGTGCAACAAAGGTAAAACAGTTATAATGGGTGACTTCAATCTACATATAGATTGGGTGAATCAAATTGGCAGGGGTGCTGAGGAAGAGGATTTCTTGGAATGTATGCGGGATAGTTTTCTAAACCAACATGTAGAGGAACCAACGAGAGAGCAGGCTATTATAGACTGGGTATTGAGTAATGAGGAAGGGTTAGTTAGCAGTCTTGTTGTGCGTGGCCCCTTGGGCAAGAGTGACCATAATATGGTTGAGTTCTTCATTAGGATGGAGAGTGACATTGTCAATTCAGAAACAAGGGTCCTGAACTTAAAGAAAGGGAACTTTGAGGGTATGAGACGTGAATTGGCCAGGATAGACTGGCAATTGATTCTTAAATGGTTGACGGTGAATATGCAATGGAAGGCATTTAGAGAATGCATGGATGACCTACAACAATTGTTCATCCCAGTTTGGCAAAAGAATAAATCAGGGAAGGTAGTGCATCCATGGATAACAAGGGAAATCAGGGATAGTATCAAAACAAAAGATGAAGCGTACAAATTAGCCAGAAAAAGCAGCCTACCAGAGGACTGGGAGAAATTCAGAGTCCAGCAGCGGAGGACAAAGGGCTTAATTAGGAAAGGGAAAATAGATTATGAAAGAAAACTGGCAGGGAACATAAAAACTGACTGCAAATGTTTTTATAGATATGTGAAGAGAAAAAGATTAGTTAAAACAAATGTAGGTCCCTTGCAGTTAGAAACAGGTGAATTGATCATGGGGAACAAGGACATGGCAGACCAATTGAATAACTACTTTGGTTCTGTCTTCAATAAGGAAGACATAAATAATCTGCCGGAAATAGCAGGGGACCGCGGGTCAAATGAGATGGAGGAACTGAGTGAAATCCAGGTTAGCCGGGAAGTGGTGTTAGGTAAATTGAATGGATTAAAGGCCGATAAATCCCCAGGGCCAGATAGGCTGCATCCAAGAGTACTTAAGGAAGTAGCCCCAGAAATAGTGGATGCATTAGTGATAATTTTTCAAAACTCTTTAGATTCTGGCGTAGTTCCTGAGGATTGGAGGGTAGCGAATGTAACCCCAATTTTTAAAAAGGGACGGAGAGAGAAAACAGGGAATTACAGACCAGTTAGTCTAACATCGGTAGTGGGGAAACTAGCAGAGTCAGTTATTAAAGATGGGATAGCAGCACATTTGGAAAGTGGTGAAATCATTGGACAAAGTCAGCATGGATTTACGAAAGGTAAATCATGTCTGACGAATCTTATAGAATTTTTAGAGGATGTAACTAGTCGAGTGGATAAGGGAGAACCAGTGGATGTGTTATATCTGGACTTTCAGAAGGCTTTCGACAAGGTCCCACATAAGAGATTAGTATACAAACTTAAAGCACACGGTATTGGGGGTTCAGTATTGATGTGGATAGAGAACTGGCTGGCAGACAGGAAGCAAAGAGTTGGAGTAAACGGGTCCTTTTCAGAATGGCAGGCAGTGACTAGTGGGGTACCGCAAGGCTCAGTGCTGGGACCCCAGCTATTTACAATATATATTAATGATTTGGACGAAGGAATTTAATGCAACATCTCCAAGTTTGCGGATGACACGAAGCTGGGGGGCAGTGTTAGCTGTGAGGAGGATGCAAGGAGGCGGCAAGGTGACTTGGATAGGCTGGGTGAGTGGGCAAATGCATGGCAGATGCAGTATAATGTGGATAAATGTGAGATAATCCACTTTGGTGGCAAAAACAGGAAAGTAAACTATTATCTGAATGGTGGCCGATTAGGAAAAGGGGAGATGCAACGAGACCTGGGTGTCATGGTACACCAGTCATCGAAAGTAGGCATGCAGGTGCAGCAGGCAGTGAAGAAAGCGAATGGTATGTTAGCATTCATAGCAAAAGGATTTGAATATAGGAGCAGGGAAGTTCTGCATTTGTACAGGGTCTTGGTGAGACCACACCTGGAGTATTGCGTACAGTTTTGGTCTCCAAATCTGAGGAAAGACATTCTTGCCATAAAGGGAGTACAGAGAAGGTTCACCAGACTGATTCCTGGGATGTCAGGACTTTCATATGAAGAAAGACTGGATGGACTCGGCTTGTACTCGCTAGGATTTAGAAGATTGAGGGGGGATCTTATAGAAACTTACAAAATTCTTAAGGGGTTGGACAGGCTAGATGCAGGAAGATTGTTCCCGATGTTGGGGAAGTCCAGAACAAGGGGTCACAGTTTAAGGATAAGAGGGAAATCTTTTAGGACCGAGATGAGAAAAACATTTTTTACACAGAGAGTGGTGAATCTCTGTAATTCTCTGCCACAGAAGGTAGTTGAGGCCAGTTCATTGGCTATATTTAAGAGGGAGTTAGATGTGGCCCTTGTGGCTAAAGGGATCAGGGGGTATTGAGAGAAGGCAGGTACAGGATACTGAGTTGGATGATCAGCCATGATCATATTAAATGGCGGTGCAGGCTTGAAGGGCCAAATGGCCTACTCCTGCACCTATTTTCTATGTTTCCCGTGACAGGCGTGGGTTTTCTCCAAGCTCTTCGGTTTCCTCCCACACTCCAAATGTAGAGAATTGTAGCTTAATTGGCTTGGTATGAATGTAAATTATCCCTAGTGTGGGTAGGATAGTTTTATCGTGCGGGGATTGCTGGTTGGCTCGGACCCGATGGGCCGAAGAGCCTGTTTCTTCGCTGTATCTCTAAACTAAATTATAACATGCATTTCTCAGATATCCATTATTGAATTCAGATTTCACTTCAATCTGATGCCTCAAAGGAAGGCTACAGTGGAGGCTTTGGAAGTTGAGTTTAGTGTCACGTGTACCGAGGTACAGTGAAAAGCTTTTTAGCTGCGTACCATCCAGTCAGGAGAAAGACTATACATGATTACAATCGATCCATTTACAGTGTAGTTACACAGCGTGGAAACAGACCCTTCACCCAAATTGCCCACACAGACCAACATGCCTCAGGTACTGTCTGTATGGCGTTTGTACATTCTCCAAGTGAACTGTGTGGGTTTTCTCCGGGAGCTCCGGTTTCCTCCCACACTTCAAAGATGTTTGTAGTTAACTACAAGTTTGTAGGTTAATTGTCGACAGTAAAGATTGTAAATTGTCCCTACCTCTCAGGTTCCTATCACGAGCTGCCAGAGGAGGTAGTTGTGACAGGGACTATCACAATGTTTAAGAAACAATTAGACAGGTGCGTGGATATGACAGTTTTGGAGGGATAAGGGCCAAACGCAGGCAGATGGGACTAGTGTGGATGGGACATGTTGGTCGGTGTGGGAAAGTTGGGCTGAAGGGCCTGTTTCCACGATGTACGACTCTATGCAAAATAAAGCTTTTCACTTTACCTCATGACACTGGACAATAATAAACCTAAAGCCAGTACAAAGAAAGACTAATGTAACTGCATGTTACTTTGAGCTCTTACAAATAAATGGAGTCTGAAAATAAAGCCCATACATAATCCATGCCCACACATTACCAAGTCTCTCTCAATGAGAATGTCCGAAAATCTCTATTTTCTCTCTGCCCTTGCTTGGCACGAGTCCCATTACATCAAAAAACTCCTTTCCATTGACTCCATCTGCACCTCACGCTGCCTCGGCAAGGCCAGCAGCATAATCAAGGACGACTCCCTCTTCTCTCCTCTCCCATCGGGCAAAAGGTGTAGAAGTGTGAAAACACACACCTCCAGATTCAGGGACAGTTTCTTCCCAGCTGCTATCAGACAACAGAACCATCCTATCAACAACTAGTGAGCAGTCCTGAGCTACCATGTACTCCATTGAAGACCCTCGGACTATCTTTGATCAGATTTTACTGGCTTAACCTTGCATTAAATGTTATTCATTCTATTCCCTTCATCACGTATCTGTACACTATGGATGGTTTAATTGTAATCATCGATAGTCTTTCCGCTGACTGGTTAGCAGGCAACAAAAGCTTTTCACTGTACCTCGGTACATGTGACAATAAACTAAACTCATTATTCTCCTCATCAAAAAACAATGTGTGTAAAGGGATTTACCAGTGTCTCCATTTTCCAATTCTTCATCCTTACTGAATGAAGGGTTTAGACCTCTGAACGTTGTTCTGAATTCACTCTCATCGTCCTTTTCTGTGCTGTTCATTGTAAACCTGTAATAAAGAATTCCACAGATAAACGACAACTCCATTCAGTTGAGTTTATTGTCAGGTGTACCGAGGTACAGTGAAAAGCTTTTGTTGCGTGCTAACCAGCCAGCGGAAAGATAATACATGATACAATCGAGCCGTCTTCAGTGCCATATCAAACGTGCTTGAAAAAGCTCAATCAAACTCTTCAGATTATATATCAACATAGTCGTGGCGGCACAGCTTGAGAGTTGCTGCCTTACAGCGTCAGAGACCCTGGTTCCATCTTGACTGTCTGTACAGAGTTTGCACATTCTCCCCGTGACCACGTGGGTTTTCTCCGAGTGCTCTGGTTTCATTCCACATTCCAAAGACATGCGGGTTTGTAGATTAATTGGCTTTGGTAAAGATTGTAAATTGTTCCTAGTGTGTAGGATAGTGTTAGTGTGCGGGGATCGCTGTTTTGCGCGGACTCAGTGGGCCACAGGGCCTGTTTCTGCGCTGTATCTCTAAACTATACTAAACAGCCCTAAATTTTCCACATGGAAACTCTTCAGAAATTGGTTTCCAGAGGATAACTCACTCCTTGAGTAACTTAGCCAAGAGAGTTAACTGACTCTTGGTCAACCTTTAATCAACTAAAATGAATTACGAATGTCTGAGAAAAAAACGTCAATGGACATGAAACTACTGCTCACTAGTCACTGCTTTGCAGGGAACAGATCTGTCCAAGACCGCAAGAAACTGCAGAGAGTTGTGGATGTAACCCAGTCCATCACACAGACCAGACTCCCCCCCCCCCCCCCATCGACTCCATCTACACTTCACGCTGCCTCGGGAGAGCAGACAACATCATCAAAGACTTGTCCCACTACGGTTATTTCTTCTTCTCCCCGCTCCCGTCCGGCAGAAGGTACAGAAGCTGGAAACCAGACAGGAAACGTTTCTTCCCCTCTGTTATCAGGCTTCTGAACGGTCCTTCCATAAGCTAGGGTACTGTCAGATTCACCTCATTGGGGACATTGGACTTTGTCTGTGGAACTAATGCGCTACAATGCTGAGAACTATATTCTGCACTCTGTATCTTCCCCTTTGTAACCATTCGTACCTTTAGAATGGAGATGAGAAGGAATTTATTTTGTCGGGGTGGTGAATCCGTGGAATTCATTGCCACAGACGACTGTGGAGGCCAATTCAATGGATAGTTTTAAAACAGAGATTGATAGATTCTTGATTAGTGCTGGTGTCAAGGGTTATGGGGAGAAGGCAGGAGAATGGGGTTGAGAGGGAAAGATAAATCATTGAATGGCGGAGTAGATGCGATGGGCCAAATGGCCTAATTCTGCTCCTATCACATGACCTTATGAACTTATTTGATCTACCTATTGTACTTGAGTTTGACTTGATTGTATTTATGTATGGTTTTATCTGATCTGAGTGAATAGAATGCAAAACACACCCTGTACAATGGTCATGTAACAGTAATAAATCTAAACTTGCTCTCAGTGCATCTCAAGATTTCAGGGTGCCTGACAACAGTAAATAACATCAAAACTGTTGCCTGAGCTGTCTAAAGATGTCAGCACAGTGGTCAGATGATCACACTAAATGCATTCCTTGAAAATGATTTCCAATGAAATCTGAAACAATTCTGCTGTTGTTTCTTGGTCTCAGGCAGAAGTGGCAGAGTTTAATAAATAAAGATAGCTAAATAACTAAAGATAAATAAATAAATCGCTTAATCAATCAATAAATGGATGGATAAACAAATTAGTTATTTTGTTCTTTTGAAACTTTTTTCTTTTGAGAGAACAACTTTATTTTCTCTACTCAATCAACATAAGTTGCTGCCTGTGTTTGTGTCTGTTTGTGCGTATCTGTGTATTCCTGTGTGTGTGTCTATGTGTGTGTGTGTGTCTATGTGTGTCTATGTGTGTGTGTGTGGCCTTTCATGTGACGCTGCCTGTGAGTGACAAAGATCCTATAGCGGAGCTATAAGATCTTTGTGAGTGATCACGATTCGTGCTGCGGGCTAAATGCAGAGCTGGGGGCGGGCTGGTTCTGTGTCCGCCCCGACTGGCAGCGGGAGGGGAGGGGGAGAGAAAGAGAGGAGAGGAGAAATAGAGGAGATTTCTGACTGCGCGGGGGAGGGGGAAGAGAAGGAGAGTGAGAGACAAGGGGAGAATACGAGTAAGAGAGAGGGGTAGAGGGAGAGTGAGAGGGTGAGGGGGAGTGAGCCGACTGCACTGTGATCACAAACTGATGGCAGGAGCGGGTGAAATGCGAAGGGAAGCCGATGCCGTGACACGTAGTGCGTGGCGCCATGAGGCTGCGGGACGTGTCGTTGGTCGCACACAATCCTCTGTCTTTGGCCCCTGAAAGGTGCATCGGAGCGGGGCCGACACTTACCTGCTGCACACCTGCCCCACAGTGGGTGGGTGAGGACGGGCGGGCAGGAGCTCCCTGTAGCGCAGCGATCACTGTCTCTGTGTTTGTCTCTTTCTCTCTCTGCGTGGTTTTTTCCTCCGTGGTGTCCGTTCCGTGACGTGACTTTGTGTCATTTCCGCAGCCTTGGCAGGGAGGGAAGGAAGGAAGGAGGGAGGGAGAGGGTGAAAGAAGGAAGAGAGTGACAGAAGAGAGAGGTAGGGAAGGAGAGAGAGGGGGAGAGTGAGTCATGAGTGTTTTGTTGTCATTTGTCCCAGATAGAACAATGAAATTCTTATTTGCTGCAGCACAACAGAATATGTAAACATAGTACACTGTAAACAATATAATATACGAAAAGAAAAGTTCAGTGTATATACACATACTCACAAGCCAAGTCAAGTTTATTCGTCACATACACATACAAGATGTGCAATGAAATAAAAAATGGCAATGCTCGCGGACTTTGTGCAAAAAAAAAAAACTACAAACAGAATGGAACAGAATCACATATTATTTTACATATTGTGGGCGGAAGGAAAAAGGGAAAACCCCCCCCAAAAACAGCAATTAAAAAAAAACCCAGTAGTGTTACAGTAAAGTTAGTCCCTGGTGAGATAGAAGTTTACAGTCCTAATGGCCTCTGGGAAGAAATTCCTTCTCAACCTCTCCGTTCTCACAGCATGGCAACGGAGGCGTTTGCCTGACCGTGGCAGCTGGAAGAGTCCGTGGATGGGGTCTCCCATGATCTTATTGGCTCTGGAGTTGCACCTCCTGATGTATAGTTCCTGCAGAGGGGCGAGTGAAGTTCCCATAGTGCGTTCGGCCAAATGCACTACTCTTTGCAGAGCCTTCTTGTCCTGGGCTGTTAGAGTTTTCAGACTCCTGTACCTTCCCGGTGGCAGGGGTGAGATGAGAGCGTGGCCAATGTGATGTGGGTCTCTGATGATGCTGGCTGCCTTTTTGAGGCAGCGACTCCGATAAATCCCTTCGATGGTGGAGAGGTCAGAGCTGATGATGGACTGGGCAGTGTTCAAGGAGGGAGGGAGGGAGAGGGAGGAAAGGAGAGAAACATAGAAAATAGGTGCAGGAGTAGGCCATTCGGCCCTTCGAGCCTGCACCACCATTCAATATGATCATGGCTGATCATCCAACTCAGTATCCTGTACCTGCCTTCTCTCCATACCTCCTGATACCTTTAGCCACAAGGGCCACATCTAACTCTTAAATATAGCCAATGAACTGGCCTCAACTGCCTTCTGTGGCAGAGAATTCCAGAGATTCACCACTCTCTGTGAAATCGAGAGCTGAAGGGAGGGAGGGTGAAAAGAGAGGAAAGGGGAATTAAGGGAGGGAGGGAGGGCAAGGTGAAGCATAAAACTAAGAAATAGGTGCATGAGGAGGCCATTTGGCCCTTCGAAACTACAATTATTTTTTTATTCAGGCATATTTAATTATTTTGTATAAAGGAAAGCACTCAATATAATGTCAAGTTACATTTGACGATCTTTAATACTGAATGCCATAGTTTAATATTGAGAAAAATTTGAAGGATTTTGGCAACTGTTCACAGTTCCACGAGAAGATGTACAATTTAATGTCTATTTTTTAATACAGATTTTTCTATATAGGCAATAAATCTATTTTAAACATTATCTGTGTGAGTTGGTTATAGATAACTGACACACATAAATATACTTAAACGATATATAGCTATATAGCATATCCAAGTGTCATGTGTCGGAAGAAACTGCGGTTCCTTGAAAGGCTTGTGCTGACCAAGCTGAAAAATATCACAAACCCCCTGCAGGACCCTCTGCAGTTTGTATATCGGGCCCATAGATCTGTGGATGACGCAGTCAACCCAGGCCTGCACTTCATCCTCCAGCACCTAGACCGCCAGGGGACGTATGCGAGGATTTTGTTTGCTGATTTTATCTCTGCATTCAACGCCATTGTGCCAGAGCTACTGCACTCAACTCTCCCAGTTAACTGTGCCTGAACCCCTCTGTCGGTGGATCACCAGCTTCCTGTCAGACAGGAAGCAGCATGTGAGGCTGGGAAAGCACATCTCGGACCCGCAGATGCTCAGCATAGGAGAGCTGCAAGGCTGCGTACTCTCCCCTCTCCTCTACACCAATGACTGCACCTCCACTGACTCCTCTGTCAAGCTTCTCAAGTTTGCGGATGACACATCCCTGATTGGACTGATCC